>NC_134830.1:165095566-165146988 GCF_004210375.1 Tachypleus tridentatus | reverse complement strand
AAAAATTCTTTTCCATTTTAATTTCCATACTTTATTTACACAACTTCCAGAACTTCCTAAATTGTTTTGCATTTTTTCTGTAAAACATACTTTGTATAATATCTTGTTCTTCATGCTCTAGTGTTAACAGTCTGCAATAGTAATTGGAAATGCACATTTGTTTGAAATACAAATTATAACTATAATTGGTCATGACCATATACTGATTCTAAAACATCTTAAAGTAGACAAAATTTGATTTTAATTGTGAAATGACAAGTTTGTAATTGTTATTCAAATTGCAAGTTGGGCATAAATTTTGTTATCAACCATGATCTGTTTATCATTTCTGTCATTTTTACAATGCTAGAAATTTGACAGTCATTGCTAAACACACAAATATTTTCACCTAGTCAACTAAAACCAACAAAGGCATCTTCTTCATCAAAAGTGACTAAACTATCATTTCTTTGTCCTCTAGTCTTTAATAACAGATATTAACTTGTATGTTAATGTTTGTTACTGTTAACACTGCTAACAGCTATGTTAATACACATTTGTTCTTTTAGCCATTTTTTGTCATTTGTTAATGTTTGTTACTGTTAACACTGCTAACAGCTATGTTAATACACATTTGTTCTTTTAGCCATTTTTTGTCATTTGTTCCTATCTAATAACATTCACTTTAAAACTGTGTAGAGGGCCGTTATGTAATACCTTGTAAATATCTTTCACCTAAAATATTTATAATAAAGATTCTCAAAAGTACATGGTGATTATGCATATACATTTTATAGAAAAATTGACATATATATAATGTGTTTTTGTTTTTTTTGTAAATGCCCTTTTTAAATTATCTGAATCATTTGCAGGAGAAAGAAATTATAGGACTCTGTTTATTGGACAGTTACCAGCCAGTACAACAGTAGATGAAGTTAAGGCCCTTTCCCCAGACATCACAAATTGTAGAATTCCTATGAGAAGCAGCAGAAAGGGCACTGTGTATGTATTTAAGCTTGAAAAGGATTTTTAGTGAACACTTTCATCTTGTGTATTTACTTAGTTTCTGCTACTCTGTCAATGTTTATGAACTAACCTTGGTTCCATTATTAAATAATTGTAGGGCTTTTAAAAAATTTTATATTGAAATCCATTAATTTATTTAAAATATTCATTTTATTGAACTGACATAGTCACCATTTATGTTACTGTATTTTATGTAAAATGGTTTTCATATTAATGTCATTTTAGGTTATCAGTCTAATTTCTTAGTACTTCTATCATGTAGTCTCAACTTGTATTATCCTTTATATAGCTTTTGAGAAGTTTTGTTTCAAGACGTGGTCTTTTATTTTTGTGCATGATTTTAGGTATGCATTTGCAGAATTCAGCAGTGAGAAAAAAGCAGAAGAAAATTATGAGAAACTGCAGAAGAAGACTGTTAGTGGGAAGCAAATTGTAATTGATTATACTGGTGAGAAAAGTTCAAACTACAAAAAAATCACCTGTGGCTAAAAGACCATGGACAAGAAGGTTTTGTTCATTGGTGGAGTAGCCTCTGATATCACAGTTGAAGATCTAGCTAAGGTGTTTCCAAATTCTGCTCAGGTCGATTTTTCCAATCCTCCTGGGTCCTACCCTGGCAGGTAAATATTATTGTAGGTGCAACACTAGATGTTAATTAGCAACTATTTGTAGGTACTTAATATAAAACTAATTAAAAGTACTTTGGTAAAGTTATGCACTGCAAGTCAGCCCTGAATTAGCACTGTTACTTCTTTGGAGTTTAAGAATGCATCCTAAGCACTTTAACTTAATGCACCTGTGCAAGTCAGCAGAAATTTGAAGACAAAATACTGGACACATGTTACCCACTTGCAAAGATAAAAATAATTTGAGAAATGAACTTCTAATATACTTAGTTTTCTTAAATTTTCTCTCAAAAATCTTCCCATGCAATGCACAAGTTTCCTAAATTGTAGTTGTATGTTCTACAGATAAAACCGTTATCATAAAGTGCTTTATTCAGCTGTGAAAAAATACTAACAGATGAGTACTTGATTTCTGACAAATATTTTATTGCTGCTTGCTACATTTTCTGATGTTATTGGTGTGAAATCTTGTGATTGATGGAAATGACTACCAAACACAATTACTTTGCTTAAAACTTTATACCATAACAAACCAAACAACATACAATTTGTACACAACTGTCTGCCATTAATTTTCAATGGATTTCAACTATGACATTAACCCTTTTCAATGGGCATGATATAACAAAGTTTGCATACACATTTGCACATGTTAAGAATTTGTACTATAGCTTTCGATGCAGTATGTCCATTTTCACAAAATTTGGTAACCTGTAATGGTTAAACGATTTTTTTTTTAAATATGAAGTCTTTCATCATTAGTCTGAGTGCAAAGTTATGTTATGGTTACAAAACCAGTTCATCCCAAGAACCTCAACTATTTTTTATGTCATTTCTATTAAAACTTCCTAAATACATTCCTGACTGTGGGGTCTGTTAATTGGCTAACCTGATAACCATCATTTAAAAAAATGCTTGGTCTAAATAGCTTAAGTCTTGTAGCTATATATCTAATGTTGTCTATCTTGTGACTTTTCAATCATGCCTAGGTAACATCACATAACTTTCTTTTGACATGATGCATGTGCACTCGTTACATGACCAGTAATATAAAACTGATATTTAGTCTTTCCTGTCTTGCTTTAGTGGATTAGTATTTTGTAATATAGTGTTGCACTTCAGTTGTGTATTATACATGTATATAGATTATTATAACTTAAAATAATTATATTTTTTTGAAATATCAAAGTATAGCAAACAATTCTCTTGTAGCTATGACATTTTTCGTGTGCAATTATTTTTTAAGGTTTATATATAGTTGAATAACCAAACAAAATCATAACTAACTACTGATTCCATAGAATTTCACTATAACTTGTTGATCTTGGTAAATAATCGTTGTCTAAAAACATGAAACTTAAAGCAGACTAAAGACACAACCTACCTCTTAGAAATCTTAATTTTAAAGAACATGGCAGCTTTTTCACAGAGCAAAATGGCTGAGAAAACCAGTAAGGGGACATTCTAAGCTGTCAATTAGTTACTTGCATAATATTTAGGAAAATGTTTGTAAGGGACCATTTTGAAAAATGAAAGATGAATGGAGTTATTGTGTTTCAGTACAATAAGCCATATCTCAAAGAGGTTTCTGTTTTATATTCTGGCCTCTCTATTAGTAATTTCAGTTCTCAGTTTGTACAAAGCATGTGTGTGTGTATAATATGACTTAGTATTTTAACATCATAAGCGTCTAACTTTGAGCAGTGCTGCATTCAATATGTATTTACTTTTGAGAAATTAACTGATGTTAGTTTGAATTATGATACACAATTTGATTCCAAACTTGACTAATTCATAAAATATTTTAGTTCAGTAAATATTCGAATGCAATTCAGCAAATTTCAATAATGATTATGGCATCAGTCAAATCAGTTGATCTGATATAAAGTTAAATATCCCACAAATCAATATAAAATAGTCTGACAGTTTTTGTATTCCTTGAGTGATGTACATTTTAAAGAAAGAAAACAAGTAGTTTCAGTTTAAAAATCTTCAAGGAGTTTATCTCCTGTTTGAAATTAATATTTAAGGTATCAAAGTTTAGTAGTTGATACACAAGCAGGTTATTTTATTGGTTTATTTATAAACATGACAATTGGACCAAAGAAATACATTCATTACTTTTTAGTAATGATACCTTAAAAAACAGAAGCAAACTTTGTTTATTAGGAAAATTGTTTATTTTATCCTATTGCATATTGTTCTACCTTACCTGAGGATAAATAAGAAATGTGATGTATGTCATGCTTTTCAGTGAGCACAAACGTGTCCTTCTTTAACACTAAAAGAAAAAATCACATGAGGAAACATGCAGTGTAAGTTGTAGTTTTCATAAACAACGAAGTGCTTTTTCTATTATTAACTGAGCAGTAACATCAAATTGGCTACAAGAGGACTGCTAATGATAGGTGGAAATTGGTTTACGTCGATCAAGATTTCTTGAAAATAATGTTTATATTTCTGAATTAGGAATGTATATGTGAAATTTGATACTGAAGAAGCAGCAAAAGAAGCATTTTTAAAAGCTGAGAACTTAAAGGTTAAAGGCAATTCTTTGACGGTACTATTTGCACATGCCAAGATGAAACCAAAGAATGTGAATCCACGTAGGAAGGACTGTAAGTATTATTTCATATGAAATTTGATCTTAAGCAGTATGTAGTTTAAAGTTGTAAGATTACAAAGTAATTTTGCTATAGACTTTTAGAGGTAAAGACTGACTGATTAAAATCGTTTTCTGTCATTCAAGCATCCGGTTTTTCAGTAATCTGTTAGTAAATATCCTTATGAGCTTTTCCAGTGAAAGGTAATGTTTTGTGCATAAAGATATAGTTACTAAGCATATTAATTTTGTTTCTCAGTGAATGCATAAACTAAGTTTTTTTTATATACTAATTTCACAATAAAATGTCATTTTTATTTTGCCTCTAGTATGTTTAACTGTTTTGTAACACTGATATTGCAACCTCATTTTATTAATGTGTAATTTTTCATACTTGCATTCTAGGTACAGTTACCCTGCCTTTGTGTTTTTCTTTGCTTGAAACAAAATGCCTTCTCTAACAAATGTTGGATTTTGTGAAACTGCGCCTAAGTGTTGCTAGTCAGTGGTATGCGTCATTTTAAAATAGTAAACAAGGATAAGACTTAAGATCCTTAATCCTTGCTGGAAAGACTCAGCTCTTGCATATACTCGCAGGGAAAAGTACTGTTTTCAGAAGAAATTACATTTGTATTTTAATTTTAAAAGCCCTGAGTGGTACATTTTATTGGTGTAGGCTGTAAAATAAAATTAGAGTACAAAACAATCGTTTGGGGAAAAAATACTTTGATATTTTGGGCTTAACTTAGGCCTCAGGTGAGTGTCCAAGTATGGCACTGTTAGTCAACCTCATGATGCATGTTTTCTTGGATAATAATATCTATTTAATCCTTTTGTGATGATAATATACACGAGTTCATATACACCTTTCCGTATGTTAAGTAATTTATACTATAAATATTGATGCAGTATGGGTATTCTGTACAGATCTGATTTTTCAATGAAACACTTGTGTGAAATTGAAACTGTTTTGTTACTAGTCCAAGTGCAAAATGATTAAACTATTCCTTGTCCCAAAAATTTCATTATTTTTGTAACCTTTAAAACCTAAATAAAGTAAACATTTGAGTATATTGTTTAAAGGATTTTGGAGACTTCTAGTGTTAGTCCTCATTGCCATATGTCTGTGCCATACCTGACAGTCTAACCTGTGGTTTGTTTACAAAAAGACTGAAATAAAGACATACTCTGATTTTCAAGGTCCATCTTGTTGACAAGGATAATTTCCTGGACCCCATTTCAACAATGATTGCATGAAAGTCCATAATACCTGCAACTAGCAACCTTATGCTATTTGTATAGAACAGTGATGGTATCCATTTCATTCTCTAGGTGCTTGAAGTTTTTGTCAGTATGATAGGTAACCTTATCTGTGAACTTTACCTTGTTGCAGAGTTTGTCTTGCCCATGGCATGGTAACCAACAATTATGTTGAATCCCTTTTGAGAAAATTTCACAACATGCTGTGTACTAGGTTTGAAATGTTTCACCCATAGCATGAGACTTGTTGCACTTTATCGAGGTACGCATAAGCTCCAGCTAATATTATTTTGTAGTGCCATTTTTCCCTGGGTAATTGCCATTCATTGTTGTTTTTTTGCTTTTTTACTGTTCTTTTTCTTGCTGTAATGGAAGCAACTTACTTGTATGTGATTTGTGTTGATTTTCAAGATATACCTGATCTTGTTACAACTATTGCCTGAGACACGTCTTTTGTCACTGATCTTTGTCTTCATTGATTGTCACAAGGTCCACATTTTGTGGTTTCCCAACATTATTAAATACAAAGGATATAAAAGTTTACATACTTTACTAAACCTCAGTCAGTTTTTTGATGGCATAACACCAAACAGTGTTAAAATGTCATGCTGATGCATGTCATTTCAACTTTATATGAGCTTGTGGTGGTTGTCTGATGGGAACTTGCCGATTGGCTTGCTCAATACTCAATATTCATCTTAACTCGACTGTACAAACTATTAAGATATTAGTGAAAGAGTGAAAGTTCTGTCCAAACTAAGACTGGGATTATCTTATATTTGCAGCTGTTTTGAAATTAACAGAAAAATTTCATTTTCAACAGAAATAAAGGTAAGCTTAGATTTGTGTGCACCATTAGCTAATATTTCTTTCACTTTCCAGTTGGAAAAAGATCAGGTCCGAGGAAGCCGAAATTCCAAACCAAGAAACAAGAAGAGAGCGACAATGACAGTGATGATGAATAAATAAAAAGCCATTGATTCATTTTTATTGTTGGAGCATTTTATGTATTGTTTGACTTCTTTTAAATCCACAATTATTGTATGAAAGGGGGTTCATCATTAAATAGTTTCTTTTATAATAATGAAACTTTCTGTAGAAGTGCTATGAGTTTGAATCTTAGATGTAAAAATTGGATGTGTTAAAAATTCGTTAATTCATTTTTTCACTTGTATAACGTGCTTGTTTTAGTTGTTAGTGGTTGTCCTTGGGATTTTATTAAACCACATCATTAAAGGTGATTTCAGTTAGCTTTTCTGACTGTTTTAGAATGACTTTTGGACAATTTAACCTTCATGCCCAGATTCTAGTAAATTATTGTGCCCCTTTTGGAAAGCATTTGACAAGTACACTTAGCATTTTCTAGATCAACTTTATTTTGCAACTTTGAAAAAGACTACAGCAAAAAAAAAAAATTATTTGAAAAGGCTACAAACTAATGCCCTAGGATACTTTATAAAGTGTTTTGTCATAAGCAAGAGTACTAGTAGGAAGCTGCCTTGTTCTAGTTGAACTTGACAACGGTGCGAATCCTAAAAATATGATTAGGTATTATTTAATAACATTCTTAACTGTTTCCATTTATAAAATATCAGTCTTTATGTTTTACAAAGTAAACTTAATATTTGAGACTACTAGAGAGTACCTCTTTCCTGTCGAGTTTTGGTTATTGTTTTAACGTTTATGACAACACTTTAAATAAAGTAACTTTTAGTAAACAAGTAACTCAGCTTTAGTAGTCAGTCAATCAGGGTACCATCTAGTAACTCAATATTTTCTGTATCAAATCAGAATTCCAGTCTTTCATTAATGTCTTGATTGACATAAGCCTATAAATTTGTATACATTAAAAGTACAGCTTTTCATATTTTTTTTTATTCAAAACAAACAAACAATAGGTATGGGAGTCTGAAAATTTTAAGCTTAAAAGAGGTTCTTTGTTTACTAAAGTTTGATAATTACTTATCCATACATACTTCTGATCAAAGTAGGCTACATTCATCGTAATTAAACAAAATCAACCTGATTATGAATAAAGCTAATTACTGTTCTTACGTTTCTAAAGCATCTGAAACCATTGTTTGATATTAATGGTGGCTAGTAATCGTGTTAAAGTTTCTTGTGGGTCTAAAGGTCCATTATCATTTATGGAGATTATAAGCATCTAATATATTTCGTTTTACTTATTTTCACACAATCTTATTAATCCCTAATGGATTTTACCTTCAATTCTGTGGTATTACAACTTGCATAACTATAAGTAAAAAATATCATTCCTCCCAAACACCTATTATCTACACCAGTAAATAAATAAATATACTTAGCTTTATTTAGTTATTTTAATTTTTCCGTAGGGTTAAAGAAAGCCTGTTCGGTCATAATTATGAAAACCAATGCTTATAAAGCCACCTTTATAAAGGTATCGTGGAGACACAATTGGTATTACTTTTTATTTTTACTTTCCCCCTGGTGGACACAAGATTCCCAATTTGTTTCTTTGCATTAAAACGAAACATTGTCATGACCACTTTTACTATAATTTGTGCCTAATGTCAGAATTGGCCATTTTATATCGAAGTATGGGCTTTAAAAGGATGTCTTGCAGTTGTAGCATATCCAGTGAACTCACTACGGTTGCTCTTCCCTTTAATCTTGGCCAGGCGGATAAGGCACTCGACTCGTAATCCTTGGGTCTCGGGTTCGAATCCCCATCACACCAAATATGTTCGCCCCTTCAGCCGTGTGGCGTTATAATGTCACGGTCAATCCCACTATTCGTTGGTAATAGTGGGTGGTGATGACTAGTGACATTCACTTTAGTCTTACACTGCTAAATTATCGATGGCTAGCACAGATGTAGCCCTCGTGTAACTTCCAAACCAAACCCTTCCATCTTAGGATGGTGATTTAACGATAATGTTGAATTTGACCTGGTGTAAAGAACTCGTTTTCAAGGACTTGGATTGAGCAAGAAATTATATAAATTGTTAGTTTTACAATACATTTTTTTAAAAAAAAGTTACTGTATGTAAGGTTAAAATATGCTGACAAAGAATGCAAACAATTTGATCTCGCCCTGTAGTCTTAATTTTGTATATTACCAACAAGTACTTCAAAATATCTGGTCGGGTGATAAGGGCGCTTGACTAGCAATCTGAGGGTCGCGGGTTTGTCCTTTCAGCCGTAAGAGTGTTATGTTAGTCAATCCCACTCTTCATTGGTGTAAAAAAATAAAAAGCTCTCAAGTAGGCGTTAATGGTGACTAGTTTTCTACATTATGGTTAATTGATGCTAATGTCCATCAAATAGTTTTTGTAAAAAGTTATTCGCACCAGATGATAAGACTTAAATTTATATTGGTTTTACCCACTTTTTAGTGTTAGCATTGGAAGTGGACACTTGGTTCCGTTAACTTAATTTCGTGAAAAGATTACTTTGATTTCAAAATTGAGTAAGTTTACACAATTGCAGGGATGCCAACCATTATCATTTGAGCGTAATTATTGCAATTTTGGTGTATACATTACGACTATACGCTCATACAAATATTACGACTTGTTGCAACTCCCAAATTATTATATAGACCTGTACAATAAAGTGATAAATTGTCCCCCAGGGCTTGAAAGGGGTCAAAATAAAATATCTCGTGAGATACAAATAAATTTTGACAATAAATAAAAGACAGTCCAAATGGCTACTTGCGATAATAATGGTTGTGCTTGAAATAATGAAAAATATCTCCAACGTCTAGCAATATTTTGAGTGCGGTGCTTCTCCGTATTGGATACCTAAGGAAATCCATAGTTACGTCATCAGTGCTTGTCAGCCAATCAGCGCTCGCGTAGGTGGGTATTTCTCGTTTTCTAATGCGATCGTTCACAAGATGGAAAAAAAAATCCTCGTTCACCAGATTGTCTTGTTTCTAGCAAATCTAAAAGGACTAATAAAACTGAATCAAAAATTCAGGAAAGAGTATAGTGCAAAATATCTGATCAAAAGTCAGTGACAGTCGTGTGTTTTGTATAGTTTGTCATATCGATTTTTCTGTGGCTCATGGCAGGATAAACGAGTGTTCCAGACATACAAAATCTCACCAACAAAAGGCTGAGGTGAAGACAAAAACGATTCAGATAACGACATTTATGAGTAAAAATTCAGAATATGAAACCATAAATGCAGAAGTGATGTTCAGGCAATTTGTCATTGCTCATAATTTACCCCTAGCTGTAGCCGATCATGTAGGACATCTTTTTCAGAAAAATGTTTTAAGACTCCGATATAGCGAAAAAATATGGCTGTGCTAGAACCACAGTCATTGTAAAAATGTTGGGTTGTGAAGATGACAAAATGATTTCAAGCATACTGAACGGGCTCTGTCTAAAATCATTTGAAATAGTTGGCATCTCTGCAACTATGATAAATTGAGATATATAAATTACCCTGATATGTGATCTTATTGCCATATAAAATATAACTAATAGATAGTCAATTTTGATATTAGTGTAGAAGTCTAAGTTCTGGTGAGATAATAAATTGATTAGTTTGGACTATGCTTTTATACTGTTTAGAAGTTTTGAGAAACTTGTAAACAAATAGATAAAATTACAATGTACTATTTTTTCTTTTATACAGATCGACCCCATTTTTTAAACGTTTGTAAAAGTGATAGGACTAAGGACAGTAAACAAGTAAAACCCTAGACTAAGATATTGTGACAGCTGGTAAACTTGAACTATGATAATCCCGTACTTTAAACCAAATTTAAAAAATGTCCAGCCAGGTCGTGTGCTAGTACAGAGTCGAGTCTCGCTGAGTAGGTATTTGGGTATTGATGTTAAATACCCAGGAGGGTCAGGTACATTAGACCTCTTCCTCCCTCCCGAACGTTGATTGCGTCTGTCTTTCAGGGATTTGTTTTATAATAGCTTTGGGCCATAGTAAAAGTATAACACCATACTCAGGCACATTTCAGGGCACAGTCCATGCATGGACGCACAAGAAAAGTTTTTTTTTCCTTTAATTATTTCTTCCTTTTTTTATTTTAATACATTTTATGTAATTTTTTTATTTTTTTGTATTTTTCATATATATACATATTTTTTTTATTTTCATTTAATATATATATATATTTTTTTGTATTTTTCTCCTTTTCCTTTTGTTGTTTTTCTCCATGGAGAAAATGCTACTACTACTAGTAGTAACCATAAAATAAAGAATAAAAATAATAATAATGAGAAAATTTAGGATCATTAAAAGAAAAACGAGGATTAAGTGTCTAGTGCAATGTGGCCAGCTTGTGCAATATTCCTTAAATAAATGTTAAAAGTGGAGAGGTATTTAGGACTATTTACATCACGTACATGGTATCTGTCGAGATCCCACATAAAGTTATTCTTATTGAAATATTTTAGTGCATTATGCAAGAGTCTTTCAGATTTTGTGTATATGTTTGCATACTTGTGCATGAATGTGGATGAAGTGCTAGTACAGTTGAAAGGTGGTTGGTTTGTTTTGAATTTCGCGCAAAGCTACACGAAATGTATCTGCGCTAGCTGTCCCTAATTTAGCAGTGTTAGACCAGAGGGAAGGCAGCTAGTCATCATCCACCGCCAACTCTTGGGTTACTTTTTTACCAACAGGTAGTGGGATTGTCTCTCACCTTATAACGGTTGAAAAGGCGACCATGTTTGTGACGGGGATTCGAACCCGCGAGTCGAGCGCTCTAACCCCTTGACCATGTCGGGCTAGAAAGTGGCTTGAGTTATTGGCACGTTCTTACCGCAGTCCAATCTATTACAACATTATCATCTTTGACTATCAGGATAGAAATAACACGGTTAGCAATAGTGGTCATAATGTTATTTGCTTCTCTAAGCGAACCAAACGAATTATCTCCTTCCACAATTCCATTAAATTATCTTAAAACTTACTCTGGAGAAATCGGACAACTAGGATCAAGTTCATTGGCCACAAACACAACTGAATTCGTGCTTTCTCTTTGTGATCCGAAGCAAGTTGATTTTGTAATATCCTTAATTTGTTACAGTTAGTGGTTTATTGAATGAAAACCGAAGAATTAAAAGCATAATGCGACGTTTAATGTACTCCGCTAGTTTCTGCAATTTCTTCTGGCGGTTTGTTACCAACATTTGATAGAAATAGTTTCTTTGTTGATTTACTGATAAGTGTTGTTAACAGTCGTTCAAAAGATTGATTAGGTATCTAATGTTATTATTACTCCCCTTTCAAAGTTGGATATATTCGTTTTTACCGATTGTCTTGCACATTAGTCATCATATGACAGTACCATTTACAGGACAACTGCTTGACACATCATATGATTAGTAATAATTATATATTGTTAGTGTGTGTTGTATTTCGCTCAAAGCTACAGGGAACATCTGTGTAGACGTTTTAGTATTTGAAGTTATACACTAGTGTGAAGGTGGCTACTAGTCATCAACCCGATCATTGGGCTACTCTTGTCAGACCGAATAATGTAGAGATTTGTTGTGTTTTGTTTTGTTTATTTCGGGAATGGAACACGGCTCTGTACTTAAGCTGCCCGCCAGTAATTATGATTTTAATATGTGGATGAATGACCCTATATTTTGATAAGTTTTAAAAGAACAAAACTTGTTTTTTGGAATTATTTTCATAAGAAAAGAATCCATTGGCTTGTTTGTTTATTGCTGGAAGTTAATATTGTGAAGTAACTTTTATCATTACAGTATACTTACGATTTCCCATCAATCATCAAATCGAAAGCTTTGTTGATTTCTTCAAAGGCAATGGTGTGTGTTATTAATTCCGCTACGGGGATACTTCCTTCCATGTAGCGATCTACGAGTTTGGGGATCCCCCACATTACTTTTGTATCCTGGAAGTTGGAAAGTACGTTATTTTGTAATTAAAATTACCCACACTGTTGAAAACATACAATACAGTATAGAAGAACGTAATTCAATTTTAACACCTGCTTCAGAGGTCTGTAGTTAGACTTTCAAACACGACTGTACAGTATAATCTGATTACCTCCAAAGAAACTTCCCGTCAAGGTTCTGCCTAGCAACAGCTTGTAAGGCGGGAAAGCCAATTGTTCTTCAGCTCTTGTAACTCCAACAATCATCGCAACTCCCCACACTGGGTGGCTCGCTTCAAAGGCTGATCTCTACGAGTTAAGAAAAACAAAATATATTTTAAAAATGGTTCTGGATTTGTTCTTTATTTTAATTGTAATGCATTAGACATATCTGAGTAATTTACCAGTCTAAGGCGTTTTTGATATTTTCATTGCACAATAATCAATTGTAGGCTGCTTTTAGATACAAATGATGTTCATAATTGTATTTTCCATAGCTTTTTTAAAACTATCCCCAATACATGTTATTTCTAGAATATAATTATATATATATATAGAACCATTCAGTACACTTAATCAACTTAGCCAAATAAGATATAAAAATATATCAAACACGTGAATTTCTTGTACCATCGTTTTCACGTTTCCAATACATTCAAATGTAAAATCAACACCACCTCCAGTCATTTCATGTAAAACCTCTTCAATTGGTCGGTCAAAATCTGTTGGATTCAAACATTCTGTGCATCCGAATTGTTTAGCTGTAAGAAAGGGACCGTTTAATAATTAGAAAGAAAAAAAATATATATATGTATGTATGTATTGTTCCAGTAAAAATAAGCAAAGATAAATAATTATTGTACAAACAACAGACATAAATAAACTGAGCCTCCCTCTCGACAAAGTTCACTGTTTTTCACAATACTAAACTTAAATACATGAAATTATCAAAACAAATGATAATTATCTCGGTTTCAGTTTATTTATGTGGGAACTGTGTGATTTTATTAAAATCTTAATCCAGTTTTTTTTTTTTTAAATAAAACAAGCTGATGACAACTATTAAACTAAATTGTTAATAAATCGAAATGAAAATAATCCTATTGGAGATTTCATTTTCTTAGCTTCATCACTTTTAAGGAGGCCTGGCATGACCACGTGGTTGAGGCACTCGACTCGTAATCTGAGGGTCGTGGGTTCGAATCCCAGTCACACCAAACATGCCCTTTCAGCCGTGGGGGCGTTATATGTGACGATCAATCCCACTATTCGATGCTAAAAGAATAGCCCAAGATTTGGCGGTGGGTGGTGATGACTAGCTGCCTTCCCTCTAGTATTACACTGCTAAATTAGGGAAGGCTAGCGCAGATAGCCCTCGTGTAGCGTTGCGCAAAATTCAAAAACAAACAAACTTAAGTTTTTAGATCATATGAAATGTTTGATTTTAATGGGATTTTTTATTTCAATATATTTTATTGATATACAGTTAATAAGCACTACTATGTTACTGTTGTAAATCTTAGAACAGTAACCGTTTCAAACTTAAAGCCGGTGAACTATTGAAACTCGGGAGAACTAAAAAATACAATCAAAATTAAATTGACTACATATGTTTTTTTTTATTTTCAATACATCACATTCTTTCGGCGTTTAAACTAGTATTTTAAATTATTATACTGCATTTATGAATGTAATTTCATAGTGTCTTTTATCTATAATTCAGTATACTGGCTCACCATTGCCTCAATAAAACCAAGACTTAAATATTCGTGGCACAGTTAGCCTATTGTATAGCTTTGCATTTAACAACAATAGAAAACAGCATTGAACGACAAGCTTCTTAAACAGGGACTTATGGAAGATAAATTTTGAAATTATTTTAAGCTCAGTGGTCAAATAAGAGGATAACTTGATTGTTATGTCTCAAATCTAAATATTACACAGTGTTGTCTGACAAAAAATTCTAGATAACATGGTGACAAAAACTGCCAAAAAGAAAAAAAGCTAACAAAAATAATGTTATATTCTGTTTCTGCTAAAGTTAACGACTGCTTTGTGATAAATTTTAACTAGGGGCAGTTTCTAGAATTTAATGTGTATTCTTGGTTCGGTCTCACTTCATATTAAAAATCAAATAAAATATATTTTTAGAACTGTTGCGTCACAGGTGTGAGTAGATAGGATATTATGAAAAATCAACCACGTCCACGAAATTTATATTCCTACCTTTCTCAAACTTGTCAGGGTTCATGTCAATACCAATGATGCGGCTGGCTCCACTGTCTTTACATCCTACTACAACAGACAGTCCTACTCCCCCCAGGCCCCAAACAGC
This sequence comes from Tachypleus tridentatus, assembly GCF_004210375.1. NCBI lineage: Eukaryota > Metazoa > Arthropoda > Merostomata > Xiphosura > Limulidae > Tachypleus > Tachypleus tridentatus. Next base: position 165,132,298 of record NC_134830.1, on the reverse strand, counting down.
AGTGGTTGACCCGGGTTTTACCTTCGCAGCGTTGGCTGCAGCACCGTAGCCCGTGGTAAAACCACAACCAATAAGGCATATGTCTGTCATTGCAGCGTTAGGGTTCACCTACCATGTAACATTACATCCTTTATAGCCTTACATAGTATGAGAACAAAATAATTAAACCACTCATACACAAATCCTACGTAAGAACTACAGGAAATTTCGTATTAATAATGCTTCCTGACATCACTTACCCTACAACACCTAAATGAAATAATCCACAACAATTATGGTATGAACACCTTTTTTAAACTGACGAAACATTATAATTAAACAAATTTATTATGAGATGTGTTATTAGACCCATTACATATTGAACACAACATTCTTTATTCAGATGGACTCAATAACTTCGTGTCTTTTGTTTCGTTTATAAGGAAAAATGTATAATTGCATTGCAACTAAACCTTGCACGTTATTGCTAATGAGGCCCTTCCCTCAATATAGAGCTAATAATGTTGGCAGGGATGCGATACACATATGAACATTATTTGTATAGAATGTAGTGTTAAAAAACCAATAGCCCTGATACAAATATATTATAAAAGTATAATTAAAAACATGTACAGTTAATGTTCACCATATCTGCGACATAAATGTTGTTAAGGAGAACATTCTAGCAGAAACACTTTCATCGTTAATAGGCAAGAAAATTATTCCCACAAAACTAAAGTTAATAAATAAATATATAAGACAAAGTTGAGGTTGAGTTTATTAAGGCTGGAAAAGGAAGGTTAGGATATATTTTCTCATTACCTAGAGCGTAACAAAATTAGCCCTAATTGGTTTGAGTTTGAATTATATTTAAATCATCAATAAATGGCCCAGAACCAAACCAGTATGGGAAGCGATTAGGCTTAACTTCTTGTTTACGATAACGTTGTACTTGGTTCGCCCCCCTGTTTCTTTTCCAATTAGCAATACGGCTGACTTTGGTAAGGTTTAACAAACACGAATTGTTTTACATATAGTCTGTCTGACCTTTCTTGCATAGACAATAAATCAACGTAGCTTTTAGACATATATTTCGTCAAGCTTGCTTGGTTTAAATATTCAAAACCTTAAAGATAAGATATAAACCATATTACAGACAGGTGGTGCTAGCAGTCACCTATATACATCCACAGACATATGATGAACTGTCTTCATTCCATCGCACTGTAAGCTTACTAAAATGCACAATTGCGAAATGTTTATATCACTTCTTATTGCAACACTGTGCTTACCTTGACGACGGCAATATCAGGTAAAACTGTATACTCAGAAAAAGTACTGGTACCCAGAAAATGGTGAATCTGTTTTCCGTTACAACTGAACCGCGTGGTGTTATCAGGCATCACTCCTCGTGACTGGGAGTCACTGCAACAAGTAGAATGTGTATATATAAAATCAGTGATGACGAGAGAACCTACTTGTAGAGAAAAATATATATGTAAAAACGGCTGGTTTGGGTTGAGAAAAATTTTTACGTAGAGGAGCGAACAACGTTTCGACCTCCTTCGGTCATCATCAGGTTCACAAAGAAAGAGAGAGGTAATAAATATAATCAAACATCTAAGCATACTCTCTACATTCCTATACTCAGTTACACAACTCCCTTCAAACATGTGGGCAGCTATCGGTCAGTTATCTCTTTTACAAATAAAAATATAAAAAAGAAATTTTGTGATTGTTTAACTTATTCGTTAATTTTGATACACGGACAGAATAGTGTATAACATTCCTGCTTTCCAATAACAGGAAACAGGACCAAGGGTTCGCCATTATCTATATGTACATACACACACATAGTCTACCAATAAGTAAACAGACACTAATTCCAGAAAGGCTGTCCGTTTATCAATCGAACGAGAATGAAAAAAAATTATAACACTATTCTGGAATGCAGTGGAACCTGACTTGAATATGGTTATACACCGTATTTACAAAATCTGAAACCTGAGCAAATAAAAATAAACACCCACTCCTATAGAGGAACCAGGATGGAAGTGTTCCTACAATTATTTTTTTATATATATATGTGTGTGGGGAATCTTTTTACGTGAATCTATCAAGGACAGACCACACATACTTTGTAGAACTCAAAATTAAACGATTAGTCTGACTACGGGAAAAATGACAGTAACCTGACCTTGAGATAACCATTTTGTGACTCTGGCTGAATGAGTAGGCACACCCATCGAACACTACTTCATCTGGTAAATTAACTGTTAAAATAAACAGATGGAATATTTTCTCGAGAACTGTGACGTTTCGAGCTCCAGCTACCAACCATATGGCACCGTCTGTTCAAAACAGAAGCATATCCGTATTTTATCGCGGTTTACAGGCGGTTCAACGAGAGATCTTCGAGTAATAAAAGCCAGACTGACGTGTCCAAGAAATGCAAACGCAGGTGATCCACTCACTGTTTGAGAAATGTTAAAGTCTGGACTCGTCAGAAGAAAAAAGAATACTGTTCGAAAAGACAGGAGGGTGAGAAAGCGCCTTCGATTGCTACTGTTGCCGACATACAGTCTTGCCTGGTGTAAAGATGGCTTCCATCTAACTAGTTTACTATTGTTGAACGTGTTTTACACATGGTGTGTAATTACACGTACACTTATGTTCTAAAATAAGCAGCTGATTAACACTTGTCCTCGTAGCACAAGAAGTATCTTAGACGGGATCTAGGAGTCCAAGTCGTGTAGAAGTTATTATTTCTCGATATTTCCGAATTACCGTGAACAGCGATCATTTCCAGCTCATCTTCCAACAACGAGACCGTCAAAACACGATTAATTAATTAATTCTTAGGATCTTTTCGTTCATCGGGTAGCCGAGTGTATTCTGAAACTTATACTGAATTGCACTTGTATTTATACATCAGAATTACTTGCAAGCGGTTGTATGCCAATTGCTTCCCATAACTATACTTTTTTGTATTAATATAACCGATAAAATAGGAAAATAACACATATTTCTTATATTTTATAGAAGAATGAATTACGTAGAGAATGAATTACCAGGTTTGGTTTGTTTTGAATTTCGCACAAACCTACACGAGGGCTACCTGCGCTAGCCGTCCCTATTTTAGCAGTGTAAGACTAGAGGGAAGGCAGTTAGTCATCATTATCCACCGCCAACTCTTGGGAATAGTGGGATTGACCGTTCATTATAACGCCCCCACGGCTGAAAGGGCGAGCATGTTTGGTGTGACGGGGATTTGAACCCGCGACCCTCGGATTACGAGTCGAGTGCCTTAACCACCTGACCGTACTGGGCCTTACGTGTGATAAATTCTCCTTTTAATACAATTTATACGTAAAAATAAAACATTTTTATTACAGATATACGCATCATAAATGCACAACCGCGCCAGTTAAAATGTAACACTGTATAATTCAACCATTGCTACAGTAGTAAAAAAAGTGTAATTTTATGTTGTTTGTTAGTGCGTATATCTATAATAGTATGTTATATGTTTACACAGTAATCTCGTCAGAAGTGTGCAAAACTGAATAATCACCTTTACGCCTATGGCATAATATATGAAAAAAAACAAGTTTTATGTGCGTAAAATTGATCGCAAGACAGTTTTGCTGCATAGAAAGCACCCATAGCTAGTTAAGTGCCTGAGAAATAGCTAATTTTTATGTTCCATTTTACTCACCCGAGGGTAGAAAAACAAACAATTAAGGAAGAAAAAGTTTGTCTACCTGAGCTGAGGACATATGTTGCTGTCGGGTCGTCGACACGAGGAACACTCCTGACATTCTGACAACCACAATGGAATAACATGGTCACCTGGAAGAGAGATATGATGTGAAATATACTCGCCAGCTGATAAATTCTATGTCATTTTAAATATTTCTGTTGGAAGTGTTTGGGTTCCATTTTGCGCAAGGCTACACGAGGGCTATTCGTCCCTACTTTATCAGTGGAAGACCAAAGGGAAGTCATCACCACCCACTGCCAACTCTTTGGAAAGGGTTATTATGATGAAAAGAAAATAATAAAATTTAAAGTTCTATGTTACGATTATTGCTTTCAAAATGTACATGTTTGGTTTTCTCAAATAAAGTAAGATTTATGCAGTGAAGTGATAAGAAAGATCTAATAATTGGGATAGGCGAAACTGAAAAATATGAAATATTTACAGATAATTCAACCCGGCTGTGGGAGCGTTATTATGTGATGTTCAATCCCACTATTTGTTGGTAAAAGAATAGCCCAAGAGTTGGCGGTGAGTGGTAATGACTAGCTGCCTTCCCTCTAGTCTTATACTGCTAAATTAGGGAGGGTTAGCGCAGATAGCTCTCGTGTAGCTTTGCGCGAAATTCAAAAACAAACAAACAAACATTAAAGCGATTACACTTAACAATTAAGGGACTAACGACATGGCTACCGCTTGACATCAAGAGACAACAGTCAATGCAAAATGCATGCATTTCAGTACAGAGGTCAGTGGATTTGATTTTCGAAAACAGGGACGTGTATAAATAGGTTGTTATTAGTGAAAAGACAACGCTTTAAACCAAAGATGAAAATCAAAAACATTCTTTTAAACACATTGCCACATTGTCAATCCATGTGAGCTCTCTCATGGATAAAATAGAGTTTACTTAGAAAGCTTAAAGTAATTTAATTTTTTGATATTCATTTCGACTGAAACGAACATTATCCTAAAAGACAAGGATGTACATGTGTAAAAGGACTTATTTAAGAAATTAGCATCCGTTCCCCTTAAGCTCTCCTTTACGTAAATAGTTAGGTGGTTAGGGGGCGCTGGCATTCGTAATCTGAGGATGGTGGGTTCGATCCCTGCCACACCAAACATGCTCATTCATTCAACTGTGAGGGGGTTATAAAGTGACTGTCAATCCCACTATTCGTTGGTAAAAGAGTAGCCCAAGAGTTGGCGGTGGGTAGCGATGACTAGCTGCCTTTCCTCTAATCTTACACTGCTAAATTACAGACAGCTAACGCAGATAGCCCTCGAGTAGCTTTGCGCTGAAAGGTTTGTTAATTATGTAAACCATTAAAATATAATTTATGTATCTGTAGTAAATCAATTGAATAATTGTAATTTCCATTTTTTTTATCCGTTTCTATCGCAAGTATTGCTGTAAACCCAATTCGTTTTGAATCTTTTACAACATTTGTGAATATAAAAGTAACGGGTTGAACTCACCCGGCTTCACTTTTGTCACCTCGTTTCCGACACTTTCCACTATTCCAGCACCTTCGTGGCCAAGGATACAGGGGGAAGTTGGCTTTGGCAGTAGGGACACCTGGATCAACTCCATTTTTCATGTGGAGATCTGTGTGGCAGACTCCTGTAGCCTCGATCTACACAGATGGAATGTTCAAGAATGAAATTTTAACTCATTAGAAGTCTTTGTTATAAATTGACACTGGACATGGTAGCCTTCTCCTTACGAATATTCTCCCGCTGTTAGAGTGGTAAGTCTAATGATTTACAACGCTAAAATCAGAGGTTCCATTTCCCTCGGTCGACTCAGCAGATAGCCCAATGTGGCTTTGCTATAAGAAAAACACACACCTTACGAATAATAATTATTCTGGAATATTAACTTAACCACTATGATAGTTTAAAAACTAAATTACTGTATTGAAGTAAAATATATTACCAAACTACATCATAACCTTCTAATTTAGCTCGATAAAACTTATGCTGAAGGGGGCCTACAATCCCCACAACTACTTGATAACCATCCCCACAACCATCTTATTTGGATTTCAATGAATCTTCCGTTGCTTAAACATTTTTCATTTGCAATTTGATGTATAATTGGAGCGACACAAAGTAACACCATTACCTCTTGGTATATTTCTTGCAGTTCCCCCGCCTCCTTCCCGTAATAGCGTGTCTTTCGTTGTTTTCTACATTTTGTGGAATTCCATTTTTGTTTTCCTACCACGAACCAGGCGCCTATGATTTTAGAGAACCTAATTTTTTTTCAAATCACTTCAGATTGTTTCTTTATTGACTAACACCTTTACCAGAACCTCATTAAAAACAAAATAAAAAGCAACTGATTTTCGCACCATTTGTGAAAAAGGTGTAAAAAAAAAATACAGATATCGACATACCATCAATATTAAGTGAATAAGTGTACAGATCTTGTTTCGATAAAGCAACATTAATAGAAGAAAAGATTGTTTATTTTGGCATTTCGCGCAACGCTACTCAAGGGCTATCTGCGCTAGCCGTTCCTAATTTATGTAGTGTAAAACTAGAGGGAAGGCAGGTAGTCATCACCACCCACGCCAACTCTTGGGCTACTCTTTTATCAACGAATAGGAAGATTGACCGTCACATTATAACGCCCCCACAGCTGAAAGGACGATCATGTTTGGTGCGACGGGGACTTGAACCCGCGACCCTCAGATTACGAGTCGAATGTCTCAACCCACGAAGCTCGACGGATGACATCAAGTTTCAGTGTTCTTGACAAGAACCATCTATTGCTAGCGTTCTCTGCTCGACTGTATTAAGGATTGTACATATCTTGTTACTCCTAGGAGATCCAAGTCGTTTCATGAATGTGATTGGAAATTATATTTATAAGAAATATGATGATAAAAAAACTATTATCATCTGCCAACAATGTGCAACAAGCTGCCAGAGAAAGGTTGTACTGTTGTGTTAGTCGATGAGAGAGATTGAAGATTGGAGAACAAACTTTTAAAAGAGCTAGATGGCGCTTTCATCGATTGAGCCAAAAGACCGAGTGGGTAAGTCAACAACACAACACCACATGTACATCATCTAAGTTTGTTACTGTGTACGGTGGAAGTCAGAAACTTGAGATAGCGTCACTAAATCTGCGATTTTTTTCGCAAAACTTTGTGTGGAATTTTAGTTCAACCTTAAAACACTAAAATAGTTTTAGCTCATTCCAGAATGATATTAAGGTCTGCCAAACGGTCCAAATCTTTGGTGCCTAGCCCGTGAAAACACTGTTAAATACAAAGTTATCATACATAAATGTTCTTTTCTTTTGTGATCATAGGCGTAGTGGCTGGGAGCAGTAGCCCCTTGTTTGCAGTACATATGGTCATTCGGGCAAAAACTATACAGTTCCCCCTTCTGAAAATTTTCCTGTACGCCTGTGTTTGTAATGATGACTGTTATCCCCCCTTACAGTTGTTGTAGGTTTATTAAATATGTTTGATATTTATATTATAAACCACGCATATGGAAATTAAGCTACTCACATCAACTAATAAGTAATGCTTACTAGAAAACAACATTAAAAATAACCAAGTCATAACATAATTGTCATGAGACATTAGTATTATGCCTTCTATATTTTAACATTAATTTTGTCTCGTTCCTTGGGTATTTAAAGGCTAGAAGAGTGTGTAACAGTAGTATTTCAACCAATTTTTATTCGTCATATCCGTTTCCGACGACGCGTTTTGCTCAATCTAGACCTCATAAGGGCAGCTGGAATACAAACACGTTAATGGTCAGCACACTATAAAAGTTATTCGTTGCAAAAACAATTGTCATGGTGTGAAAGCCTTTTTCAAGTTGGCTAAGAATGATTATAATTATTTTACTTGTTAAACAAAATATAATAGGCCTAATACGAAAATCATATTTTTTTATTTTTTTTTTACATTTATATCCGAGCATCCCATTTAATAATATTTTCCCCTCACACATTTCCCTATGAAATATTTCCCTTCATTCGTCTGATTTTCCCAAAAATTTCCATTTCCGTGAAAGCACTGTAATTTGGGTTGTCTTCTTAGCTGATTCCACATGTTTATTACATATCACAAATCACCCAGCACTGGAACACTAAATCAGTTAAATAACTTGATGAATATTTATCTCACCTTGACTCGAACTTCTTTACTTTTAGGTGGCGCCACCTCTATGGTTTCTATGGAGAGCGGTTTCCCTGCTTCCCATGCAACAGCAGCTCGACATTTTATTGGCTATAGAATGTCAAAAAAAAAGACATTTATTTTCAAAAAATTGTCCTTTTTTATGTAGTTACACAAAAATGTGAACGATTCTATAGCCTAACGAAAAAAATTAGCTATTACTGCGTAATAATTGAAAGAAGGTTTGTACATTTATTGTTTGTATAAATTTGTCGTTAAACTCTTTATTAACAAGTTTTTAGGATTCTTCTATTTCCCAGATTATAACAAGTTCTAGTATTTTCCACCTTGGGGACTTAATATGAACTATGTTAACACTCATTGAATATAGGAAATATAACAAGTATAGAAGTAAGCGTTGTTAACTGGATGTGAGGACTAAAAGAAAGTTAAGGCACATTTGTTGGTGGCTTTAAACCTAGCAATCTACCCCTTTACCATTGTCCCTCCCTATATCGTTAAAGTATGTTTGCTAACAACAAAAAATTCGAGTTATTGCTAGTGGTGCCCCGAGAGGCCCTAAAGGAATATACGCTAAAAATAGAGGTTCAGTATTCGTGCTGGGCACAGGGAAGATAGTGTACTGTGTCGCTTTAAGCTTAACCAAAAACAAATAAACTGCTAGGACTGAAAATAACTTTAAAAAAAAAGGAGGAATCTTCTCTGTCAAGCTATCACCCCTTCTGTTTCTGTACTTTTGCTTTACTAAGAAGACCGAAATGAAATATAAATATTAAGCTTTTGATGACGTAATCTGAGTTAATTAGGTCGCTACACTTTGAAAATAAAAATAATATTGTTTCTATTAATCTTACAATATAAATTAAAGCCTGAATTTAAAAGTAACAGATTTAAGAGTTAACATATAAAAAGAAAAAAAAAGAGAAAGAAATGATTTTATAGTGTAAACAGTGTTAGAACGCAGTTTCGTATGGGCATCGCGCAGGCCAACCTACGCACAGCAAAAACTTCTTGCCGAGTTGCGCCTTGCGAAACTCGAAGTTGTTTTCAAAGTATGAAAGAATTACGAGGTGACAACTTTCTTACCAAAGGATAGAGTTATTTGTGTCCTTGACATGCGATTTCGAGGTCTTCCGTGATTAAACATACTCTGAACTTGCACAACGAATTTAGTTAGACTAACCATTCGACTAGAAAGCCTAGCATTGCATAATCAGTGAGGAGGGTAACTTAGTTCATAAAGAGAGCAGTTTTCCTTGTTATAAACTTTTGAACATTCATTTCTTTTTAATTATACTAAATAAATGGAAAAACGTCTTTAGACATACTTCACTGTACTAGAAAAATTTTAAATTTTGGATAGAAATTGAAGAAATAACTCAAATTAGAAACTGTATTTTCTAAGCAGATACTCTAATTTATTCTCGGCTACGTAAGTAGTAGGGCCCAGCATGGGCAGGTGGTTTGAGGCGTTTCAGTCGTAATCAGAGGGTCGAGGGTTCGAATCCCCGTCGCACCAAACATGCTCGCTCTTTCAGCTGTGGGGTCGTTATAATGTGACGGTTAATCCTCTATTCATTGGTAAAAGAGTAGTCCAAGTCTTACACTGCTAAATTAGTGACACATAGTCCTCGTGTAGCTTTGTGCGAAACTCAAAAACAAACAAACGTAAGCAGTAAATGATGAAATGAACAAAACTGTTACTTTTGAGTTTCTGTACAATTTTGTGGTTAATAGCTTTATATTTCCTGAAAAGTTTGTTTGTTTGTTTTTAATTTCGCGCAAAGCTACTCGAAGGCTATCTGCGCTAGCCGTTCCTAATTTAATAGTGTAACACTAGAGGAAAGGCAGCTAGTCATCACCACTCAAAGCCAAACTCTTGGGCTACCCTTTTACCAACGAATAGTGGGGTTGATCGTCACATTATAAAATCCCCACGGTTGAAATGGCGAGCATGTTTGGTGCGACCGGGATTCGGACCCGCAACCCTCGGATTATGAGTCGAACTCCTTAACACATATGGCCATGCCGGGCCGTTGCATCTAATGTCGTGATCAGTTTGTAATATCGTACAAAAAACAGGAATAGACGATATGTAAGGAAAACGTTTCGATTTTTCGGTGTCCGCTAATTCTGTGGACAGTTTCCAACGTCGTAGTATAGACAGTAAGAGACGATTTGTCGGATTGTTTGGTTTGTTTTATTTTGAATTTCGCGCAAAGCTATACGAGGGCTATCTTCGCTAGCCACCCTTAATTTAGGACTACTCTTACCAACAAATAGTAGGATTGACCGTAACATTATAATGCCCCCACAGCTGAAAGGGTGAGCATATTTAGTGTAAAGACGATTCGAACCCGCGACCCTCGGATTACGAGTCGAACGCCTTAACACGCTTGGCCATGCCGGGCCCTTCCTGAAAGATTTTGCTGTTTATCAAATTGGAAGAAAGCCCGTCCAAGCCAGGTAGTTAGTGCACTCGACTCGTAATCTGAGGGTTGTGGGTCTGACTCTCCGTTGCACCAAACATGATCGCCGTGTCAGCAGTGGGGGGAGTTATATGTTACGGTTAATCCCACTATTCGTTGGTAAAAGAGTAGCCCAAGAGCTAGCGGTGGGTGGTGATGACTGACTGTCTTCTCTCTATTCTTTCACTGTTAAATTAGGGATGGTTAGAGTAGGAAGCTTTCATGTAGCGTTGAGCGAAATTCAAAAAAACAAACAACTCTGTTGGAAAGTGTTGTATTTTTGTTAGTTTGTTTCCTCGATCAGTAAAAAATCAACGACAATAAGCTTTACATATAAATTTATGACTGTGTAGTTGCAGTTTGTTTTTTTAAAGAAAAACCCTTTTAAACGATGATTTGATACTTAACTTGAGAATTATAAATTTTAAGCGTAAAGTAAACCTTAACAATCATGTGCTTTAATTTTTACAACTCAAAGTATATTATTGAACAATAAGGTGACGTTGCTTTTTGCAAAGTGAAACCTCTCTATACATACTAGTTAACGATTCAAATACAAACTTTTTTTTCCGGTAATGTATTTTTTACATGATTCAGAACAATACGGTTTCTGTATTGTTTCGTAAAAGCAACTTTTTTTTTTAACGCCACTTTAGTAGCGGAGTAACATGTTCGTCCATCAGGTATTCTTTTAACTCATTACTGATTTATAACACTACGCAACACAAATATTGTTCCTGGATAGTATGTGTTATTTATTAATTGCTTACGTTGTAAAAGTACAGAAAATAACCATTATTTCCTTCAAACTTTGCTTTTTTTGACCTGGATAATGAAATTTAGAAATTAATCTATTTGCTATGTGAAAACGGGCAAATTTGCACATTTTCATTTACATAAGGTCTGAATAAAACAACATATGAATCAAGATTTACATGTATTTATACTAAAGTTATACAAAAATGTTTAGAAGTGAGCAGTTTTTCGAGATTTGCGACTGTAATGTAAGTCACTTTCACGTATCAGCCTCCAAATTTTGTCTCCCATCATGTTTTCGTTATACGCTCCCATATCACAAAAGCAAAGTTTGAAGAAAAAAAATAGGTCTTTTCCATTTATTTTAGGCATAAGCAATTGCGAAATAACACTTTCTGCCCAGGAACAAGAAAAAGTAAAAATTGTGTTACATAGAGTTATTCAATACGAATAAGAGAAGAACATATATATCACGGCGGTCATAAACATCTGTTTAATATCTTAGTAAAAGAAGAGTTAAAAACCTGAAACAAGAAATCAAATACTTAGAATAAATCAGTAGATCTGGTTAAGCTTTAATTTCAAATTTCCTAAGAACCTTAATCACAAAGACAACCATACCTTGCCTGTCATTTTCTAACGTTTTTGTTCCACTGTCTCGAAACATGTCGTGTCCGCTGTTTATATACAACTATTCCTTCAAAACGTCACGTGACTCTGAGGTGAAACAAAATACTGCAGTAAGTTTCCTTCCACGAAATCATCTGTTAACGATAAACGCGTATCTCGAACAAACCAATAGTAATCAATATGAAAACCGGTGACATTTTTTAGTTAGTTAGTGAATTAAAATTTTTGGATATACTTCATACGAAACATTTCATTTCAGTAAAACTCCAATTACACTTTATCAACATTCACCTCTGAAATGACTTCAGTACAGTCATGAATAATGCCGATACCAACTTTTTTTTCGCAAGCAGGATATTCTATATTAAACTGTTAATAATTAACCACGTTAGCATTCACATTTTAACATTTAACTTAAATAATAAACTTGTTGTTGGGCACCTTTTTAGCGTGAATGAAATGCTGAAAAATTATTTTTCGCGGTCGGCTCTGAGCGAAACCAAGAGCACAATTAACCTCTTTAAAGTCCATGAATTAATTTCGACTGATATATTAACTTAAACTTTTCCTTCATTGAGGACGGGTAGTTTTGCTTGTACTCAGTAAAACACACAACAGGGGCCTAACGTTAGAACATACAACATACAAGGCGCCAATTTACTAAGCACTCGGTAGAGTCCTCTGTTGACATCTATTTCATTCAACAATGTAGAAAGGAACAACTAACCCCTAACTTTGTAAATGTAAAACTATCAAAGAAATTTAATCAATGCACAAACATTATCCAAAATTTACAGAAAAAAACTACTTAAAGCCATGTTGAACATGAAATACAAAGAACTAGATGACTTACAAAAACAAAAAATGATTCTAGATCATCAACTGGCATGCTGCATTAAAAATAGACTTATGGACTTACACAACGAAACAAACCAAATCAACACTAGGAATGACAGGGACAAAAAGATCTGCCACAACAAAAAACTAGAGAAAACTAAGATGCAAACAACAGAAAAGACACCAACACAACAAACCGTTGACTAACCTCATAGGCCTGGCATGACCTAGCGCGTTAAGGCGTGCACTTCGTAATCTGAGGGTCGCGGGTTCGCGCCCGAGTCGCGCCAAACATGCTCGCCCTCCCAACCGTGGGGGGCGTTATAATGTGACGGTCAATCCCACTATTCGTTGGTAAAAGAGTAGCCGAAGAGTTGGCGGTGGGTGGTGATGACTAGCTGCCTTCCCTCTAGTCATACACTGCTAAATTAGGGACGGCTAGCACAGATAGTCCTCGAGTAGCTTTGTGCGAAATTCCAAAACAAACAGACTAACCTCATAATTAATAGATCCGACCGATAATTAAACACAGATGAGATGCTTCTACTTAACAAAGGGCTCAACTTCGCAACAGCACCTAGGTATATCCAAACCTCAGAAATTAAAGCATCTTTAGAAGACCTAGCCAGAAGACTTGTGCTACTTTCTACAGAAAACAAAACAACTAAAAAACAACCGAAACCAACCAACAGAAAGAAGACAACTTCAAAAATTCTATTGACATCCAACAGTCAAACTTCTCAGGAAAAATTAAAAATTTATATTTTCCAGAAACACCTAGAAACATCTTAAACGATTCTTTCAAAGAATTTTCTCACAAAACCGTCAACATAATTTCACAAAACAGAAAACTAAAAAACAATCTTACAAAAAAGAGGCATTAATTCCATTAAAAACCTAAAACAAGACAAAAACATAGAAATTCTAAGAGCAGATAAAGGAAACGCTATAGTCATAATGAACACGAATGAATACATTCAAAAAATGAAAAACATCCTATCAGACACAAACAAATTTAAACCAATACACGCAAATTCAACAAAGACACACGAAACAAAATACTACTAAAAATGAAAAAAGCCAACACAATTTCACAAACACTTTATTCCTACCTATGCAAGACCGACTCACGCACACCACAAATATACGGCATCCCCAAACCTCACAAACCAGATTGTCCACTACGACCAATAATGTCACATATGAATCGTTTAATTACAATCTTGGTAAATACATAGCATGGGCATTCTCCAAATATGTAAGATCAGCCAGCTTATTCATCAAAGACTTTTTAATTTCAGATATAACCTTAATCAACTTAATAATAAAGTTTTAATGGACAGTTTCGATGTTATATCCTTCTTTACAAAAGTTCTAACCGCTGAAGCCTGCAAGATAGCCTTAGAACTCTATATCCGAGACCCTAACCCATGAATAGTTATTTCCAGCAACCAATTAGCGACTCTCATAGAATTCACCAGGATGAAGACAAGCTTCATGTTCAACAACCATAACTATATACAAACAAATGGCTTAACCGTGAGCAACCCAGTATCACCAGTTCTAGCCAATATTTTATGACACAAGTTGAAACACTAGCAATTAACACAGCATTACATCCACTACTATACTGGTACGGATATGTAGACGACACGATTGCGGGACTCATATCTACAGAACATACACTTAATTTTTTCGATCACATTAACTCTATACATCCCAACATTAACTTCACATGTGAACAGAAAGAAAGCAATCAAATATCATTTCTTAACCTCAAAATTACAAGAATCGATACACAATTTAAAACAGAAATCCACCGAAAAATCACCCACACTGGACTATACATGAAACAAAACAAAAACTCAATATACTAAGAAACCAAATAAACACAGCCATAAAACTATGCTCACGAGATAAAATTAACGATGAATTAGACAAAATAAAACAATACTTCATCAACATCAATAAGTTTCCTCCACAAACAGTAGAAAACATTATACGTACACATCTAGACAGAAAGCAAAATCAACCAACAAAAGTAAATATACCCCACGATTAAAAAAAATCACGAAACCATATACGGCTGCATACCATATATTCCCGACATCAGCAGAAAAATAACCAACATTTGGCAAAAACTACTAACAAAATATGACATTCCAGTTGATACCAAATTTATTCAAAAACCAGGCACAAAACTAAGATCTATACTGTGTGACAACTATACTGAGAAACACCACACCAACATTATTTATAAAATACAATGTGATAACTGTCACGATTTTAAATTGGAGAAACAAGTAGAAAAAATGGAACCAAATTCAAAGAACATAAAAAGTCACCTTCACACGTTTTCGAACACTGCAAGTCAAATAAACACAACATAACCATAGAAAACACTCAAATACTAAATAAGGAAACAAACATAAACAAACACAAAATTTACGAAGCCTTACTTATACAACAACTCAAGCCCAATATAAACCAATGCAAAGGAACACCTTTAAACCTATATTAATAAATATATCCAACATCTAAGCACGCCCTCTACATTCCTACACTCAATCACACAACCGCCTTCAAACATGTGGTTAGCTATCGGTCAGTAACCTCTTTCTTTCTTTGTGAACTTAACGATGACCGAAGACGGTCGAAACGTTGTTCGCTCCTCTACATAGTGTTTTCTCTATCCATACCAACCGTTTTTACATATAGAATTGTTCCAATATCGATACTCCATTTGCACATAGCCATTAGTGTTGTTTGAATGTCGAAACTCCATTTGCACACAACTATTAGTATTGTTCCAATGTCAAGATTCCATCTGTCCATCTGCACATAACCATTAGTGTTGTTCCAATGTCAAGACTCCTTTTGCATATCTGCACATAATCATTAAAGTTGTTCCAATATCGAGACTCTATTTGTTTATCTTCACATGAAAATTAGTGTTGTTCCAATGTCGAGACTCCATTTGTCCATCTTCGCATGACAATTAGTGTTGTTTCAACGTCTAGAAATATTTTGCAGCTTCGAAGTTGTATGTTCTTTAGTGGACATGTCTGTCATGTGATATAACGTAACATGTTAAAATAATGGGACAAAATGAATTAAAGTACCACGTTTGTTTATAATGTACCAATCTAAAAAATAATACGAAGAATAACAGATTGTTTTAACAGGTTAAGATGACCAATAATACCAGACGAGTGCGCTGTTTATGGAAAGATATACAAATATTGGAGATTCGTTAATTTTTGTGCTATATCTATATTTTTAAAAAGGCTAACTTTACTATTTCCTATAAGTAAGAGACGAATTGCTTGTACGCTGATGAAAAGTCTGAAAATAAACACAACTTTCTGTTGTACATCAAAAGTGTTATTTTAAATAGTAATGTAGAGTTTATCATATTTTTATTTATTTTTCGGAAGAAAAGAAGAAGAAAACAAACGGGTAAGTGAAGAAAGAAAAGTTAAAAACACGATACTTACGCAGTTTTCTGGATAAATGCCAAAACATTTTGACTTTTCCGTAACTGACGTATGGTGTCTTCATTTTCTTAGCTTTTTACCACTATTTGAAAATTTTCAATTCATCTTAATTTCGAACTAGAATTACGAGCAACGACATTATCTTGTCATATTACGCTAATCTTATTGTCACAGTGTAGTTTTAATTTTGATTTCTCCCTCTAAAGGCAATCATAAAATACTATTATACTTAATTTGCCAAAAAAAATGTTATTATACTTTTATCTTCTTATTAACCCTTCCTAGACAATTATAGATTTCTGTAATTTCTTGAGATGGCGTCTTAAAATAAACCACTACTCTGCAACTGTAATAAAAGTTTACCATCCGCGGTATAACTTCTCATAGAATAGCTCTGAAGTTCAAACTTTTAACTAGTAGCTCCATCTCTTGACCGACTTAAGATTTAATTACAGCCGCAGCTACTGAGGATTCCTTTTATTTTTTTACTTGTACTTTCAACATTTAATTTAAAATGATCAACAGAAAACAAATGACAATTTTACTAATAACCAAATGACATCTTAAATCACTTTTTCCCATGTACAGCATACAAAAGCATTTGTTCAAAAGGTACAGCAGTTATTGAGTCGAGCATAGCCTTATGGGTAGCCCTAAGTACCGTGAATCTGTTAAGCTTTTCCTGTTTTATGCTCTACTGTCAAAAAAGCACACATTACACTTTGAGGACGTTATTGGAGTGGCAGTCAAGTCCAGATATATAATTACAGTAGCCCAAAAGTTGGCGATAGCTTCTACTACTCACGAGCTGCTTTCTCCTAATCTATCAGTTCAAAATTAATGACCGTTAACACAGATAAATGCCTGGCATGGACAGGTGGTTAAGGCACTCGACTCGTAATTCGAGGGTCGCATTGTGTTAGCAGTGTAAGACTAGAGGGAAGGCAGCTTGTCACCACCATCCACCGCCAACTCTTGGACTACTCTTTTACCAATGAATAGAGGGATTGACCGTCATATTATAACACCCCACAGCTGAAAGGGCGAGCATGTTTGTTGTGACGGGAATTTTTATTAGTCTTAAAATTAAAAAAAAACAACAACAAAATGAAAATCCAAATTAAATACTAATAGATATTTTATTAGTCTCAAAGTAAAAAACAAAATAAAAATTCAAGTTAAATGTTAATAAATATCTTAATGTCTCAAAGTAAAAAAGACCATTAAAAACCAAGTTAATTATTAATAAATATTTTATTAGTCTCAAAATGAAAAACAAAACAAAAAATGAAAATCCAAATTAAATATTAATAGGTATTTTAATAGTCTCAAAGTAAAAAAAAAATATGAAAATCCAAGTTTTAAATTCATAGAAAAAAGATTAACATGGCCATGTAAACAAGTCAAACTGCAGAAATATATAATGTGAAATTGTTGATTTGGTAGCAACAACTAATGGAGAAAAAAAGTACTTATGTACATATATTCAAGGTGAGAAAGAATTAATTAATTAATTACCCTACATTTCTCCAATAGAAAGTCCACCCTATGTCAGTGTTTGAAATCGAGAGGAACAAAATAATCTAGAATAAGTAAATATTGGCTGCCATCTTCTGACGTCACAGCATATACTTGACCTTCAAATTCCAGTCTAGAGTTACGCGTGCAGCTATTAATGAACACGAGATTTCAGACATCCATATCCAACGTAACTACAACCTTTTATGGCTGTGTGTGTTTATTAATTCTCTGGACTGGCATGGCATAGCGCGTTAAGGCGTGCGACTCGTAATCTGAGGGTCCATGGTTCGCATCCCCGTCGCGCCAAACATGCTTACCCTTTCAGCCGTGGGGGCGTTATAATGTGACGGCTAGTCCCACTATTCGTTGGTAAAAGAGTAGCCCAAGAGTTGGCGGTGGGTGATGACGACTAGCTGCTTTCCCTCTCGTCTTACACTGCTAAATTAGGGACGGCTAGCACACATAGCCCTCGAGTAGCTTTGTGCGAAATTCAAAAACAAACAAACAATTAATTCTCTAACAGGATTCACTATTTATCTGAATAATAATTAATTCACCTTAAATAAGATTTATAAAAACTTTGCAAGATATATTTATCAATTATAGGTTATACGCGCATATATATATATATAACAAAACATTGGAAAACCAGACGATTCTATTTTTTCACTCGCTTTGTAATTTAGTCAATCTTTATGGCCAGGTGGGTTAAGGCGTTCGATTCGTAATCTGAAAGTCGCGGATTCGAATCCCCGTAACGCAAAACATGATTGCTCTTTCAGCTGTGGGGGCGTTATGACGGTCAATCCCACTATTCGTTGGTAAAAGAGTAGCCCAAGAGTTGGCGGTGGGTGGTGATAACTAGCTGTCTTCTCTCTAGTCTTACATTGCTAAATTACAGACGGCTAGTGCAAATAGCCCTCGTGTAGCTTTGCGCGAAATTCAAAACAAACCAAACCCACCGGAGCTATATCAGCTCTTGGTATTTAAAGTATAGAATGGTTTAAATTACATGTCCTAAAAGGCAGAAGCTTAAATTATATATCCCAATTACGTTGGACAGTCAGTTACCAGGTCACTCACTGCTCTTGAAACTTAGCTTCTGTTAACTTCACGTTTCTTCTTGCTTCATTTCTTGTTGACTTTACTGAAAACATAATTTCGCTTGAAAGCTATTACTATTGGAGGGAGGAGATATTTTGCAATAAAATGTGTGAGATAAGAACTTGGATTGTCTTAATCAGATTTACAAATACTCCCTTAAGTAGCACAGCGGTATATCTATGGGTTCGCACTACTAGAAACCGGGTTTCGATACCTGTGGTTGGCAGAGTACAGATAGCCCATTGTGTAGCTTTGTGCTTAACTTCAAACAAACAATATTTAAATACCACAAGTATGCAGGTAGTAGAAATTACAATGGTTTCTCTAACTGTGCAAGAAAAAACAAACACCAAAAAAACCCTGGCAGGTGTTTAGTTTTAAAGGAACTTGACTTCACAACTGGGGTGTTCAGGGATATAGATATTCCCCTTCGTCCCGCTTGCAATAGAATATTGATGTACACGTTGATAAATTGGATTACATTTTGGTCAGGCTGGTTTTGTTTTATTTCGAATGATACTGAAGATTGAAACAGTGAAACGGTGCTGTACTTCTATAAAATTAGAACTACGAACTGCCTGAGAATTACAGTTAAATTATGTATTTATTACAGTTAAATTACGTATTTATGTATTTATTACAGTTAAATTAAGTAGTTATAGATTTATTACAGTTAAATTATATATTTATGACTAATTCAAAGCACGATTTAAGTGACTGGCTGGAAGATACTTATTAGATTATTTGTCAGTCACTGAAAAATGCAAATCAAAGTTTATTTATTAATTGAGAGAAATGGTTGAAAATGTTTCACGCCTGAAAACAACAACAACAAATGTTTTGAAGCTTTAATAAGTGAATGAAATTGTAGTTTTAAGTTTCGGTGTATAAATGAAAAAAAGAGACTGTTTAAGGCTTTTTAAGGACTGAGAAACATTAACATTCCAGTAAATGAGACAAGGATCAAAGCTTTACTAAGACCCTCAGTTTCAAGTTTGAGTGAGTATTTGTTTGTTTGTTTTTGAATTTTGCACAAAGCTACTCGAGGGCTATCTGTGCTAGCCGTCTCTAATTTAGCAGTGTAAGACTATAGGGAAGGCAGCTTGCCATCACCACCCACCGCCAACTCTTGGGCTACTCTTTTACCAACGAATAGTGGGATTGACCGTAACATTATGACGCCCCCACGGCTGAAAGGACGAGCATGTTTGGCGCAACGGGGATGTTGAGTGAGTAAATGAACGATTTACTTTCACTTTGAGTAGTAGTAAAAGAAGTAATTTCAAATTATAATTGATGAGTGAACGACTCAGTTTCATTTTGAGTGGGTGACGAAAGATTCAAATTAGAATTGGTAAATGAACGATTTAATGTCACTTTGAGTGAGTAGTGAAATATTAAGTGAACGATTGGCTGAGAGATTCGATTAATCTTTATTACTAATATTACTACATTACTACAAAACATGTTTAACATATTAACCAAAATACCAATATTAGATTTATTAAATACAACTTACGGTCTCTCGAAAACAAAAAAATTCATATGTCCGATACCAAAAATCAAATGTTATGTAAATAAAATTGTTAGTTTTAAAGTTATATTAACATTATATTTTAATTTATTGTTAGACCAATTAAAATCTTCGTCTGCTAGTTTTCTAACGTCACATGAACAACCTCATATGGTTCATCAGGTGGGTGATTACTACGACTCCGGGAAGCTTCATAGAAAATAACTTACACATAATAACAGTTTCTCCTTAATGTATAACATTCCAAACTATTGTTTTTGGTGTTACTCTAGCACCTGCATTTACTTGAGAATAAGGAAATGGTCTCACAGCTGCTTGTAATATGCGTGTGTCTGACCCAGACACTGTCAGACTGCTTTGCGCCACCTGAATAAAGACACCTGAACTTTCAACATTGGGAATAGTTGTAGGTTAAGTCCCAAGATGTGTCGTTACAAAACTCAGTCACTGCATCTCATAATAGTAATAATATATTTTATACTTTTAAGGAAGGAATATTAAACTCGTAATGACACAACTTTGGGCTTTTTTTTTCTATGAGAAATCACATAGTTCATTTTGTTGGTTGCATCCCAAGGTTTTATAAAACACCCTTCCAAAGATAACCTCAGTAGCAATATATGCTCGTGCTCCAAATAATAGTGCATAGTGAGAAAGTATCAATAACTTCATGATAGTGCAGGTAAAAAAATATCAATAATTTACTAATAGTACGAGTGAGAAAATATCAATAATTTAATAATAGTACGAGTAAGAAAATATCAATAATTTAATAATAATACAGGTAAGAAAATATCAATAATTTAATAATAGTACAGGTCAAAAAATATTAATAATGTATTAATAGTACAAGGTAGAAAAATATTGATAATTTAATAATAATACAGGTAAGAAAATATCAATAATTTAATAATAGTACAGGTCAAAAAATATTAATAATGTATTAATAATACAAGGTACAAAAATATCGATAATTGAATAATAATACAGGTAAGAAAATATCAATAATTTAATAATAGTACAGGTCAGAAAATATTAATAATGTATTAATAGTACAAAGTAGAAAAACATCGATAATTTAATAATAGTACAAGGTAGATAAATATCGATAATTTAATAATAATACAGGTAAGAAAATATCAATAATTTAATAATAGTACAGGTCAGAAAATATTAATAATGTATTAATAGTACAAGGCAGAAAAATATCGATAATTTAATAATAATACAGGTAAGAAAATATCAATAATTTAATAATAGTACAGGTCAGAAAATATTAATAATGTATTAATAGTACAAAGTAGAAAAACATCGATAATTTAATAATAGTACAAGGTAGATAAATATCGATAATTTAATAATAATAGAGGTGAGAAAATATCAAGAAGTTAATAAAAGTAGAGATTGAAATCAGAGTATGAACTGAATTTTGTGTTTTTTTTCTTTCGTTAAAAATTTGACGATAAAAAAAATGTGCGGACTAAAATTAGCATCGTAGAAAAAAAAATTAAAAATTAATAATCGCTCAAATACGATTATCTGAAACTTGAGAATGAACTCAACTGGTTTATCTATAATAACCAAACAAAAACTTCCTTCAGTCGCACATTTTAGGTTAAATTCGAGTTAATATAATCTAGAATACTATTGTATTTCTTACTAGAAACAACTTATTTAGCTGGCTGAAACTAGAATTTTAACAGAGATTGGCACATTTAAATGTTTGAAATTGCCCGTAAGAAGTTTGAATATTATAAATAAGGCATTTCTAGTAATTATAAATTTCTAAGTAACTTTTAATTTCTTCATAACTTTTATCATAACACCAGTCTGATAAGGGATAATACTACTCCTCTCTTACAGAAAATACGTTTTGTTTGGTTTTGAATTTCGCCCAAAGCTACATGAGGGCTATCAGCTATATACCTAATTGGGTAGTGTAAGACTAGAGGGAAGGCAGCTTAGTTATCACCACTCACCGCCAACTTTTGTTACCAACGAATAGTGGAATTGACGGTAACTTTATAACGCTCCTGTGGCTGAAAGGGCAAGCGTGTTTCAATTCGAGCCCGCGACAATCAGATTACACGAGTCAAGCGCCCTAACCACCTGGCTACATATCTGAGGGTCGCGGGTTCGAATCCCCGTCGCACCAAACATGCTCGCCCCTTCAGCAGTGGGGGCGTTATAATGTTACGGTCAATCCAACTATTCGTTGGTAAAAGGGTAACCCCAAGCGTTGGCGGTGGGTGGTGATGACTAGCTACCCTCTCTCTAGTTTTACACTGCTAAATTAGGGACGGCTAGTGCAGTTAGCCCTTGAGTAGCTTTGCGCGAAATCAAAACAAACCAAACCGATATGAAACAATAGTAAACGTTACCAAACATCCAATATCTTGGTGTCGTCCCAAAATATGTCCGGAAATACGCAAACAGGTCCTTTCCTTCAGGTAGAATACAGAAATAACTGATAGACATTTTAAGTGTACTGGATAGAAAATCAACGCAATGGTGGTGAATTTGTGTATTTCCTACTAATAAAAAATTCTAAAGAAATAAATTCTGTGTATCAAAGATAGACGAATGCATTTCTTAGAAACCTGAAATAAAGTAAGTCTTGAATGGCTGAGAAAAGTTTAATCTTCTAGTTTTGATACGGACAGTCAAGTTTGTTTCAAAATTTTTTTATTTTTTTTGTAAAACTATTCAGTACTTTGTTCGAATTAATAAAAGGGTACAAATATGCACACAGATCACTAAAAGACATACAAAAACAATCACGGCATTAATTTATTTCAATTAATATAAACAAATGAAATAACTGATGTCCGTTGATCAGTTGTATAGGACATACTCTACTAGTCGGTCATGGAGGTATTCACATATATCCCATATCAACTACCAACTATTCTTAACAGTTGTGGCAGAACAGTGATAAGTATACTGACAGAAGGTGCCTCAATACAAATTCTAACTTCTATAATATATAGTGATTAGCGTTAGATGTCATAAAGCAATCCAATATTACATGTCGACTGTTTTTAAAAACCATGACAGAACCCAATTCCTTTTCGGTGGCTTCTCTTTGATGCTTCCTGAATAGTTTTAAATGTTTATTTATAACACCTTTATGTTGACCAGTGGCTAATTTTCAACGTGCTAAGAAATTCTGTGTCTAACAGCTAGTTTTAACTCTGCTGAGAAAGGTTTTATATTGGCCAGTGGCTAATTTTTAATGTCTTAAGAAGCTTTGTTTCCAATGTCTAGTTTTTACTACGTTGCGAGCATTTTTATACTGACTATTTAATAATTTCCAAATTAAGAAACCTTTGTGTCCCATGGCTAGTTTTGAAAGCATTCAGTGTACCTTCTTATTGTCTTCAAGCTATTTTACATAATGTCGTTTCAGTTACACTTGCTATCCGTCTTGTATATCACAGTCGTTACAGTTCACATTAATACATCATAGAGTAATAAATCATATATATATTTAACTTAAAAGTAACATTGAAAGTCGTTGACCATTTTTCTTAATAGTAAATTAACTGATATCAATTTCTCAAGACACGAATATATATCTGTGACATACAAATATATACCTGCAATAAGTACTTAACGAAATTTAAAGTATAACTGAAAAATTAGGTTAGATTTTCATATATGACAATTAACATAAAGCTATTAAAATTCGATATCTTTGTCGAGTGAATTGGAAGTGTTTGCAGGTGTAGTGCTATATAGTCACCATATGTGACTGAAGTAGATCGAAATTCGGCCATAAATCGTGCTTTGCGCAGGTGTGGGTGGGACACCTAATCCAGGACATTGTTCTATCCATACGACACTCCGGGAATCTTTATTGTGGCACTAATCCGTGTTGCTGGCTGGCTGATAATTCTTACACATGTTAGAGCACTGGCTCCTGACTTCTGTTTACTTCATCCCAGCACCCGCAAATCAATTGAATACCATTACACGTCCCCACAATAAGAAGGACCAGTTATACCCTGTGGAAATTTGCCATCTTCACACGTGGCTGATTCTTTCTATCAGCACGCTCCACCTGCTGCTGCTCATCATCTGACGTAGCGCATGAGCTAATGTAAGGCAGGATAAAAATGCGAGAACGTTCGAGTATCTGGTATTCCAATTCAAGGAAATATAATTTGTAGCACGACAAATTTAAGGGTTTTCTTAAAGAGCGGCAGCGTGAGGCCTAACCTATCAGAAGTCGATTGAAGAGTCATGTCGGCTGCAAGACCCATAACCATCGTCTGCTTTTTAATCTTGCTGGTGATAACCGCTGCTCACCCGACTGGTCGCAGACATTTCAGACACCACAAAAGGCCACAGGTAAAGACATATTTTAATGACTTAGATAATCAGCCCATGAGTTTTAGTGAATATCCACTTTTTGACTGACGGTTAAAAGTTTAGAGGAAATCGTAATAAGCTTTACTTGGAGAAGAAGTATAACTTATATTTTTTTCAATGTTTCTTGTACTAAGACAGTAAACTCAGGTCTGATTTTGAATCCATTTTACAGAGTAAACTGTATTCTAAGAAAATGTTATTCACTAATATAGTTTCCTTTTTACAAGTCTTCTGCTCTCTTGCTAAAGCCTTCTTCTTGCTTTTTGACCTTTGGAGAATCCGGCGAGAAAGCAGAATACTTGCAGATCTGGATAAAAACTACACTCGTGGAAAAATGTTATAGAGTTTCTTAATAAATGAAAATCTCAACTTGAAATAACACCATCCTTCGATATTTCAATTTAAAACTAGTTTTTACATTGAGGATTCATTATAATAAACTCAAGTCGGAACAATAATATCTTTCGATATTTGAATTTGAAACTAGTTTTTACATTGAGGGTTCATTTGATAAACTCAAGTCGGAACAAAATAATATCTTTCGAAATTTAAATTTAGAAATAGTTTTCACATTGAAGATTCGTTACAAAGTATTGCATTTCGAAACAGCAAAACCGACTAATTTCTTATTTCACGTCAACGACCACTGTGCACTTTCTGATCTATTTCTCTTTTTTTATCGACCATTGTTATAAAATCTCTCTCAAAATTCTTTGCTTTTCACTTAAAAATTTATAACAAGCTTAAAATATGTAAATCGTTTCTATTTATAACCACAAACAACGTATGGATCTAGCTGTCAGCCTTCTTTCTATTTCTAAATAAGCGCCCAATCTGAAAGTTTGTCTGTTTTATAATTTAGCGCAAAGCTACACGAGGGCTATCTATAGTAGTCGTCCCTAATTTTGCAGCGTAAGAGTCATTACCACCAACCGCCAACTCTTGGGCTACTCTTTTACCAACGAACAGTTGGATTGACGGTAACATTATAACGCCTCCACAGCTGAAAGGGCGAGCATGTTTGGTGCGACGGGGATTCGAACTTGCGACTCTCGGATTACGAGTCGAGTGCTTTAACCACCTGGCCATGCCGAGCCCAATCTGAAAGTAAGTCGAACAAATCTTTGTGGTGATCACAAAGTAGAAATGGAATAGATATGAATATAGAGGCCGCTACTTACGTCAACGAGAATAAACCAGCAGCAATGTCGATCAGTGATAAAGGTTATTAAATAACACTTAAAAAATAACTGTTTCTAGAAGACAATATCGGAATAATGTATGTGAGATTCAAAACTGAACATATAGTTGTTTGTTTGCTAAAAATAATGTTATTTTTATGTTATAACTGAGTAATAAAACTAAGAAAGAAAATTTAACACTATTATACAAACCGGTAGTACTAAATTAACACTATTATACAAATCTGAAACCAGTAGTACTAAATTAACACAATTATACAAACCTGACACCGATAGTACTAAATTAACAGAACACGATTTACAAACATTTACAAACAAGCTGGCAAACTAACAAGTTACTTTTCTTAACCTCAAGTCATCGTTTGTTACTTAAGGTGAAATCCTCAGATTTTCTCTTACGACGTTAAAAGCAACAACAAACGTTCTCTTAATAAGAAATTATTAACTGAAGCAAAGTTTTATTAATTGGGACAATTTTTAAACATATATTCTTACAAGAAATGATAGATAGAACCAAATGTTTTAAATATCAGTGTGTTTTTTATTGTATTGCTTTAGTTGAGTTTAATGAAAGACAAAGGTTACGAAGCTGTGCAGGAAAGACCCGTTGCAACGAATTACAGTAATGTAACGTATATTTCGTCTTAAGCTAATTACTACCATTCACTGCAACGTGGCTTCTCTGTCCAGTTTCAACGTAGACTTCTCGATCACTCCTTAAAGTAATTGATTTATCCAAGTTAAATCAAACTTGAAATAAATATATACTTTTTTTTATAAGATTATAATCAAACAAGAAAAAGCTTATGTACTGTGTGACGTAGACAGAAAATTAGGCCTAATTTTGCAGTCTTTCTCTATTAAATATTTTACCAAAAATAAACTGAACTTTCTGAATATTTCAGTGAAAATTACAAAACAATAAACTGTGATCTTACTTTATCCCACTGACCAGTTAAAATACATATTTCATTGTTGTGGTTTTTCATTCATATGTAATTAAAACCTTATCGGACTTGTGCTATTGACAAGTTACCATACATATTGTCTTAACATACATTCGGCACATAAAAATATGTTTTTTATGCTTTTTCCACATTGTAGACTTTTTTTTTGTCTTACTTTGTTGGTCTTTTCAAGGTACCTCAGACTGATACACACATTGTTTAGGCCCAGCATGGCCAGATGGTTAAGACACTCGACTCGTAATCCGAGGGTCGCGGGTTCAAATTCCCGTCACACCAAACATGTTCGCCCTTTCAGCCGTGGAGGCGTTATAAAGTTACGGTCAATCTCATTGTTCGTTGGTAAAATAGTAACCCATGAGTTGGCAGTGGTTGGTGATGACTAGCTGTCTTCCCTCTAGCCTTACTCTAGCACAGATAGCCCTCGTGTAGTTTTACGCAAAATTCAAAACAAAAAAACAAACAAAGACTGGAGGCTTAAAAAGTTAAAGATCAGGTTTAGTTCAAATACTTTGTCGTAGCTCAGTGGTAAGTCTGCCGGCTTTCGACGCTAAAAATTGATTTCGATATCCATGGTGGACATAGCACAGATAGCTCATTGTGCAGCTTTGCGCTTAACAAGAACAGCCAAACGAAAAACCGTTTAACAAACTTGACCTACAGTCGGAATGTGACAGTTACAGTTCGAAATTCCAAAGTACAGATGGCAACTTGCACAAACAATCTTAAGAGTTTGTTATTCTTGTTTTATTTCACTTTCAAAGTAAAATGTGAAACATCAATAGAGTAATACGTATATGGTGTTTATTTTTTTTTTAGCTTAAGAACCTTCGTTCATCCGAAGTGGAAGATAAAATTGAAACGAAAGATGAAGTAACGAGAATGCCACCTTACGACGAGATATACAGCCAATGGTCCGGATGGTCACGTTGTTCTAGAAAATGTAAGCAGGAACGCATGCGCACGTGCATCTCTCCTCTCCACTGTGGTGCGAGGATTTTGAAAGAAGTAAAGTCTTGCAGAGGACGAAGATGCAAGAAAAA
Source organism: Tachypleus tridentatus (assembly GCF_004210375.1). NCBI lineage: Eukaryota > Metazoa > Arthropoda > Merostomata > Xiphosura > Limulidae > Tachypleus > Tachypleus tridentatus. The sequence continues at coordinate 165,104,456 of NC_134830.1, read as the reverse complement.
TCCCATCGTAGTTCCCGAAACAGAGGAAGTTCGGCAGACCGAAGATGGGCCCTCCCAGTTCCGAGTTCTCTATCACCTTCAGAGTTACGTGTACTCGGATTGGTCGGAATGGTCACCTTGCACACGGTCTTGTAAAACTCGACGCTACCGTGCCTGTGAGCTGTCGCTAGTGTGTGGAACCAGTGTGATTCAAGAAGATGCTTTGTGCTATGTAGAAGGAACACTCTGTGAGAAGTTATATCGAAAGACAGAAAGGGGTGACAAGGAGGAACCGATAGAAGCTGAAGAGTTAGGTAAGTTTTGTTGATTTTCACGTTTTTTACTCTGTACAGCACGAGATAACGATGTTTTATTCAACTGCAACACGTGATTTTTATTATTTTTTTTGCCGGCATTCAATGCAATATAAGAAACAAAGAATTTAAATTGTACAGGAAGGGCAAATAGTATGGGCAACCCCCATCCTCAGATAAAGATAGGATGCATGAAAGAAAGAATTTAAGAATCTCATATTAGCACAGACTAACAAAAGGTTTGGCTAATAATCCAAAATAGCTATTTCTTGGCCTTCCTTTCCATGACAGCCCAGCATGGCCAAGTGGTTAAACGCTCGACTCGTAATCCAAGAGTCGCGAGTTCGAATCCCCGTCATACCAAAGATACTTGCCCTTTCAACCGTGGGGGGTGTTATAATGTGTGGTCAATTCCACCATTCGTTGGTAAAAGAGTAGTCCATGAGTTGGCGGTGGTTAATGATGACTGGCTGCCTTCCCTCTGGTCTTACACTGCTAAATTATGGACAGCTAGCGCAGATAGCCCTCGTGTAGCTTCACAAGAAATTTGAAACAAACCAAACCAAAATCATTTTCCCGATATAGGATGATACGAATGCACGTGCGATGCTGCAGCCTCCTGAACATTTTTGTGGTAATCTTCGTGAAATTTTCAACAATTATTTTTATTTCAAAGACTTAGTTCTTTCGTATAGTTCCGTTGCCACAATCGTTATCATAAATAAAATTTTTGCTCCAACCTGGAATATTTATATGTTATATTTCCCCACACCTAGAACAGATCCATTCTGTTTTTGTTTGTTTGTTTTTTCATGGCTGATCGAACGTGCGCCATTTTTCTGTGGTTAGGTAATGATACGAACGTCTGTGATATATGTCTGGAGAAATTAATGGCCAAAGTATACCTAAGAAACATTTTGAATTAGACATGAAGGACGGTAAACATTTGTTTAATAAAACCTAATCCTGTTTTTACTTTTGTGTTCTCAGAATTTCAAAGCGGAGAAGAGAATTCCACATTAGACATCGGGAAATGTGGAGTGTCAGAAAGAAGAACCCCAGACTTGCGCATCATTGGAGGTCACGAGACTCAGAAAGGTCGCTGGCCATGGCAGGTAAGTTAAACTTAAAATGGCATCAATGAGATAAATAGTGTAATACTCTTAGCAATAAGGGAGTTTTAAATCATGGTTTATTATAACGAAAAATAAGTTATTTTGCTTTCATGTACGCGTACAACTAAATCAAAAGACTCTTTATCGGTATTTATCGGTTTGTTCTAACAGTGAAAATGGATACAAGTTTAATACAATAGCATTGATCGTTCTGTTAAAAAAAAATCCTGTAACTCTCCTCCCCTCAGACTCAGTGTTTGTAAAATATTTAATGTTCTCTTAAAAAGATCCTGTAACTCTCCTCCCCTCAGACTCAGTGTTTGCAAAATATTTAATGTTCTGTTAAAAAATCCTGTAACTCTCCTCCCCTCAGACTCAGTGTTTGCAAAATATTTAATGTTCTGTTAAAAAATCCTGTAACTCTCCTCCCTCAGACTCAGTGTTTGCAAAATATTTAATGTTCTGTTAAAAAATCCTGTAACTCTCCTCCCTCAGACTCAGTGTTTGCAAAATATTTAATGTTCTGTTAAATTATCCTGTAACTCTCCTCCCCTCAGACTCAGTGTTTGCAAAATATTTAATGTTCTGTTAAAAAATCCTGTAACTCTCCTCCCTCAGACTCAGTGTTTGCAAAATATTTAATGTTCTGTTAAAAAATCCTGTAACTCTCCTCCCTCAGACTCAGTGTTTGCAAAATATTTAATGTTCTGTTAAAAAATCCTGTAACTCTCTCCTCCCTCAGACTCAGTGTTTGCAAAATATTTAATGTTCTGTTAAAAAATCCTGTAACTCTCCTCCCTCAGACTCAGTGTTTGCAAAATATTTAATGTTCTGTTAAATTATCCTGTAACTCTCCTCCCTCAGACTCAGTGTTTGCAAAATATTTAATGTTCTGTTAAAAAATCCTGTAACTCTCCTCCCTCAGACTCAGTGTTTGCAAAATATTTAATGTTCTGTTAAAAAAATCCTGTAACTCTCCTCCCTCAGACTCAGTGTTTGCAAAATATTTAATGTTCTGTTAAAAAATCCTGTAACTCTCCTCCCTCAGACTCAGTGTTTGCAAAATATTTAATGTTCTGTTAAATTATCCTGTAACTCTCCTCTCCCTCAGACTCAGTGTTTGCAAAATATTTAATGTTCTGTTAAAAATCCTGTAACTCTCCTCCCTCAGACTCAGTGTTTGCAAAATATTTAATGTTCTGTTAAAAATCCTGTAACTCTCCTCCCTCAGACTCAGTGTTTGCAAAATATTTAATGTTCTGTTAAAAAATCCTGTAACTCTCCTCCCTCAGACTCAGTGTTTGCAAAATATTTAATGTTCTGTTAAATTATCCTGTAACTCTCCTCCCCTCAGACTCAGTGTTTGCAAAATATTTAATGTTCTGTTAAAAATCCTGTAACTCTCCTCCCTCAGACTCAGTGTTTGCAAAATATTTAATGTTCTGTTAAATTATCCTGTAACTCTCCTCCCTCAGACTCAGTGTTTGCAAAATATTTAATGTTCTGTTAAATTATCCTGTAACTCTCCTCCCCTCAGACTCAGTGTTTGCAAAATATTTAATGTTCTGTTAAAAAATCCTGTAACTCTCCTCCCTCAGACTCAGTGTTTGCAAAATATTTAATGTTCTGTTAAATTATCCTGTAACTCTCCTCTCCTCAGACTCAGTGTTTGCAAAATATTTAATGTTCTGTTAAAAAATCCTGTAACTCTCCTCCCTCAGACTCAGTGTTTGCAAAATATTTAATGTTCTGTTAAAAAATCCTGTAACTCTCCTCCCTCAGACTCAGTGTTTGCAAAATATTTAATGTTCTGTTAAATTATCCTGTAACTCTCCTCCCCTCAGACTCAGTGTTTGCAAAATATTTAATGTTCTGTTAAAAAATCCTGTAACTCTCCTCCCTCAGACTCAGTGTTTGCAAAATATTTAATGTTCTGTTAAAAAATCCTGTAACTCTCCTCCCCTCAGACTCAGTGTTTGCAAAATATTTAATGTTCTGTTAAAAAATCCTGTAACTCTCCTCCCTCAGACTCAGTGTTTGCAAAATATTTAATGTTCTGTTAAATTATCCTGTAACTCTCCTCTCCTCAGACTCAGTGTTTGCAAAATATTTAATGTTCTGTTAAAAATCCTGTAACTCTCCTCCCTCAGACTCAGTGTTTGCAAAATATTTAATGTTCTGTTAAATTATCCTGTAACTTTTTTTTTCTGGAGATTTAGTGTTTACAAAATATTTCATGCCCAAGTACGATAAGTAATGTTAGTTATATTTATTTTGGACATCAGGTGGCAGTGCTGAACAAATACTTAGAACCCTTCTGTGGAGGAACATTGCTCACGCCACAATGGGTGTTAACTGCAGCACACTGTGTTAGGAGGCGTTTGTACGTTCGTGCAGGAGAACATGACTTGGTAGACGCGGAGGAATCTGAACAAGAAGTTCGGGTTGCGGACTCTTTCGTGCACCCTAACTACGACATCGAAACGGTAAACAACGACGTGGCTTTGCTGAGGCTTCGTCATCCTCTGAGGATGAACTCCTATGTCCAGCCCGCCTGTCTGCCCAGTTCTGAAAGTGAACTTCACATAGATACGATGGCTACTATTTTAGGCTGGGGCAAAAGAAGAAAGGCTGCCATGTTTGGGACAGATGTACTGCACGAGGCACAGATTCCGATAGTTGACATAGAAGATTGCCGAAAGGTATACGAGGACTACTACATCAGTGACAACATGCTCTGCGCAGGATACGAACGAGGGAGGGTGGACTCGTGCGCAGGCGACAGTGGCGGCCCCTTATTGTATGAAGTAGATGGTAAATGGGAAATATATGGAATCACTAGTTTCGGCGAGGGGTGTGGCAGGAAGGGAAAGTATGGCATTTACACCAACGTAGTGAAGTTTGTGAAATGGATAAAAAAAACAATAATTCTTAACACCTGATACTGGAAGACTCGAAACCAATTTGTTCATATAGTTTGTATATACAATAAATTATGATGGCTGTAAATTGTGTTTTAAAGAAAAAAGTACTTTCCGGTTAATGATACGAAACTACCTCAGTCAATAAGCAATAACTATTCAACTAAGAGCTCGTGTGAAAGACAGTTTCCTTGCAATACGCAAACTGGTTTCCATCTGCTCAGGAGCATCGTTTATTGATTCATGTTGAGTCTGTTATATGTCATTTTGAGTTTATTTTTATTAGATGCAATGTATAAAATTATTTATGAAATAAAATGCATTGTGTACAAAACACTGTATAAGTTTACACGATCTATAAATTATTATTTCTTAATACGTATCGTAAACTATAGATCAGTTAAAGACCAGTCAGGTCAATATGTAACTTAATAATAAACAGCCATGTCAAATAGAAAACATACGAAACAAAAGAAATATGGCGTAACTTATTTGTTTTTTGTTAAGTGTAAAGTACACAATGAAATGTCTTAGCTCTGCCTCACCGTGGGTATCGAAACTCGATTTTTTGTGTTAAAAGCCTCAAAGACCTGCTGTTGAGCCAGCGAAATTGGGGCTGAGAGGGGTCTCTCGGCATGTTTAAAATGATGTTAAGATGTTTGAAACTGACGAATGTATAGCTTTTATCAAACAATTTCTATATATATTAGGTTACTTCAAAATCTGTGAAAGATATCTACTGACTTCACTCAGTATAGTTGTCATATCCACACAAAGTTATCCATTATCCCTTAATTGAATTTTTTTATCTCGATATGAGGTCTTCTGTAAGGAACTCTCCCGGCATGAGGGAAAAGAGCTTGTCTGTCTGATAGGGAACAATATGCTTGTTTTTCAGACGTCTTCCATAATGTCTTAACAACTTTAGCTTGGCAAAATCCAGTAATCTGGATTACTCTGGTTTTATTTCGCTTATGCCCCTCTGGATCTAATTATTTGAGCTTCCTCACCACCGTTATCTAGTTGTGACTCAGTCTTAGGTCCGAGATCCTATAACGCCAAAAATCTGGTTTCGAAACTAGTAACGGGCACAACTTTGTGTAACTATGCGCTTAACAACAATCAGACTGTGTAAGTATAATTCAGTTAAATATCACAAGAGGACCTAGAAGGTCTGTCATCATAATTAGTTTTGTTTTATTAATAAATACAAAGAAGTGTAATGACGTATCTACGCTGTACCCACCACAGGGAACGATTCATGAAAATGTGGCTTTATGGGAAGTCCTCAAGTTTATTGTTGAACTACAGGGAGCGTCATAATAATTCAAAAGTTCTTTTTCCTGAAGCAACGTAAACTAAACTGAAATCATAATTAGAACAGAGAACAGTTGCGTACTGATTCCTGAAGCTGAAAGACGAGAATAACGAAATTTTACAGCATAAAAGCGTAATGTAAAGCCATGCCAGTCTGATTCTGTTTTTAAACAATACGGACATAAGGATGTTTTGGTTTTGTTTTTTACATTTGGTTCTGTGTATTTTGATATAAAGAATATATTAATACAACCACAAATAATCCATTTTTTTCTTTCAAGCCATCCCATATTAAAAAAAAACAACTAAAATCAGGATGGCAATGGCGTCTTTCAAAAAATCCATTTTACAAAGATTGAAATTCGTATGGTTATATAAAATGGATTATCCCAGAAGATTAAGTTTTCCCTTTGCCAAAATGGCACATCGAATCCAATGCTGCAGTCGGGTTTAATGAGATTCCGTTTCATTGAACATTAACCATCATCAAACAGCTAGTAACCATCACAGAGTGAAAAACGGATGAGAATGAAGATACGACCCCGATGAATGGGATTCCGTTTCGTTGCACATTAACCATCAGCAAACAGCTAGTAACCATCACAGAGTGAAAAACGGATGAGAATGAAGATACGACCCCGATGAATGGGATTCCGTTTCGTTGCACATTAACCATCAGCAAACAGCTGGTACCCGTCACAGATTGACGTCCTCCTCAGAAAAAAAATCGCCAGGTGTGTATGAGAAAAATTATATCTAACGTGAAACAGAGTCTTCCAAACAAAATTATATCTAACGTGAAACAGAGTCTTCCAAACAAAATTATATCTAACGTGAAATAGAGTCTTCCAAACAAAATTATATCTAACGTGAAACAGAGTCTTCCAAACAAAATTATATCGATACGCAAAATAAAACTTTGATGTCGTGTTTGAGGAGATGAAACCTTGGCACAAAATAAATAGATAGACTCGTTTGTTTGTTTGTTTGTTTTAATTTAGCGCAAAGTTATACGAGGACTATTTGCGTTAACCGTCCCTAATTTAGCAGTGTAAGACTAGAAAGAAGGCGGCTAGTAATCACCACCCACCGCCAACTCTTGGGCTACTCTTTTACCAACGAATAGTAGGATTGACCGTCACATTATACCGTTCCACAGCTGAAAGATCAAGCATGTTTGATGTGACGAGGAATTCGAACCTGCGACGCTCGGATTACGAGTCGAGTGCCTTAACCACCTGGCCAACTATTTGGTAATCAACATTTTTAACTTGAACAACAACTTGTGCTGAAAGGCTGGGTTAAAAACCCAAAAGATTCAGACGTAGCAGTGTGTAATTTAGCACTGTTGACTAATCAGAGCCGGGCAACAACATTTGGTGCGTACAGTTACTAGGTATAACAACGTCAGAACATGTTCATTGATAACTAATTACAAAATCTTTCATAAGAGAAAAATGTTTATTAACCTCAGTGGTTTAACGTTAAGGGTTTACGAGTATCGTGTTGTTAGCTGCAGGTCTTCTCAATTCGATAAAACAACAAGTGTGGTGATATGTTGTTTGTTACAAGTCTTCTCAACTGGATAAAACGTATGATGCTGTGTTGTCAGCTGCAGGTCTTCTCAACTCGATAAAACAACATGTGTGGGGCTGTGTTGTTAGCGCCCAGGCCGTGAAAGTGGGTTTTCTCGGGGTACTCCCGTTTCCCCCCACAGCAAACTTTCCGGCATCGGACCTGTAGGTCCCAGCCTCATTCAGAATAGAGCCGTTTATCCAGTTACAGGGTATCAAATCAATCATAGTAAACTTTAAAAATCAATTCGCCAGCGGCCAGTGTACTCCGTCCTCGAGCCAAGGTCTGGCTCACTTCACTTTCGCTGCTCTGGTCCAGTTTTCCCGTCCTTCCTCTCACTCACAAATACCCCACTCCATTTTTGAAATATTAAAAAATAAAGTAAAAATTCCACGGATATTTAAAAAATTTCTCATGTAAGGGGACGAAGAGGAACTACAACGTTCCTGAACACCCCAGTTGGAGAGAGAACTCTTCTGATTTCTCTCTCTCTAAACTAAACCCCAGCCACGTTAGTTTGCGTTTGCGTTTGTTAGCTGCAAGTCTTCTCAACTCGATAAAACAACATGTGTGGTGCTGTGTTGCTGACTGCAGGTCTTCTCAACTCGATAAAACAACATGTGTGATGCTGGGTTGTTAGCTGCAGGTCTTCTCAACTCAATAAAACAAACATTTGTGATGTTAGCTGCAGGTCTTTTCAGCATCAAAACGACCTCATAGCAGGAAGAACGAACATCTTCATCGGTGAAATTCAAGCCTGCAACCCAAAAATTGCGAGTCGAGTGCGTTAACCACAATGCCATACCACACCAGGATTTTGCGAGTAACCTTTTTTTTTTCTACCTGGTTACATGGAAAGTATTATTTTGTGCACACAGATACAGTCAAACATCGATATAAGGCGCTAGTTGGGGTCCAAAAAATTCGACCGCGTTGTATCTGATTGCGCCTTATACTGATTTGATTATATATTTTTTTGACCCTCGGGGTGAGCGATAATGCAAAATTTACTCGTTTTGTAGTGAAATAAAGAAAAACAAACAAAACTACTTACACCAATGATATAGCATTTTTTTTATTTATTAAACTCAATTTTAAGACTGAAATTAAATGTAAAAAGCAGAATTCTAAAGAAATTTATCGAATTCATTACTTTGATGGGGGCTGATATTCTAAAAGTAGTTCCGTCAGAGCAATCATGTGATCGTTTTTACGATTAGACGCTGATTAAAATTAGTTCAATTTTAAAAGTTAATACATATAGTAATTAATTTTGATAATTTATTTACTAATTATTAAATTAGTATATAAACATATACATATACAAATGTGAACAATAATTTACTGAGATAGATCAATGTAGTTTTTTTTTAGTTTCGTAGCATTATTACCCAGTTGGTATTCATCATTTTCATTAGCCGTCAACCACAAACGCCAAGACATATAAATATGCTTTACTCGGTCCCTATTCTCGTCCACAACAAGCACTGAACACAAAGAACGTAGAAATATTGCATTATACTTAGTACAACGATCATTTAAACCCTACAGCTGTTTATGAAGGCTCGAACGAGGTGAAACGCATTGTGCAAGTCGAGAAAATGCTAACATACAGAAAGATATAGAAAATCAATCAAAACGTCTATTTTAGCATCAACCACTTTTGATT
>NC_134830.1:165032318-165095066 GCF_004210375.1 Tachypleus tridentatus | reverse complement strand
TTTTTAAAAAATATTTTACTCTTCAGATTATTTTAATGGTTTGTCCACTATTTATGATAGTTCAATATACATGCTTACTCTTCATTAGGGTTATGGAAGTATATTCAGAGTTACAGAAACACATATTGCCATCCTTTCGTTATTCGAATACAAATAAATATAAACAGGGGTTTCTATGTATCTTACTCTGTAAGATACAGTTACTTGAAACAATAATTAGAAACGATTGCTTGAACTCAGTCTTATTATTTAGCATTTGACCTGAAAAAACAAGAGCATATATCTAGGTCAGGTAAAGAAAAGTGATCTGTGATACTATCAAACACATTTAATAATCGATCAGCAAACTCAATTGTTTCAAGGTTAGTCTAATAGTCCTATTCTTATCTGATGCCACCTGCTGGGCAGTATTTAAATTAGCTCTATTTTACATTTTTCATCTCATTCTAAACTAGTTTTTCAAGGCGATTTAAGAGCTAAGCCTTTATACTTGATCATACACAGAACACGTCTTCATTAATTGTCATCTCGTATTTACAAGGCAAAGGACATAGATATACGCTTCATTATATACAGTTGCTTTTATTTCACGCTGTAAAACGATTCTTCTTGTCCTAATTTCTAGCATCGTGTTGCTCTATCAAGTCTCGTCCTAGTTCCGTTCATGGTTTTCTCATATGTATTTCTTTTGGGTTTTTTTCCCGCTGTATCGCGAAGAGCGTATTCATTATGGTGCATAAATAAACTCTTTATTGCAATTCTTATTACTGTATATATATATATGCGCGTATGTCCACTTGTATTTATTTTATTTTTTTGGTACACTCACAATTTGTATGGAAACGGCTGAAAACTTTCGTGTAGTTATAAATCCGCGTGAGACACAAACATGGCATGGCCAGATGAGTTAAGGTGCTTGACTCGTAATCTGAGGGTCGCGGGTTCAATCTCCGTCGCATCAAACATGCTCGCCCTTTCAGCCCGGGGGGCGTTATAATGTCACGGTCAATCCCACTATTCATTGGTAAGAGAGTAGCTCAAGAGTTGGCGGTGGGTGCTGATGACTAGCTGCCTTCCCTCTAGTCTTGCACTGCAAAATTAGGGATGGCAAGCGCAGATAGCCCTCGTGTAGCTTTGCGCGAAATTCAAAACAAACCAAATCTTAATGGTGACGTCCCACTTTGGCTCTACATTATGCAATGTGGATTACCTGAGTTATCCCTTGACATTAAAAAAACAGCGTCTTATAAAATATTAAATTTGTTATCAGAGCATCATGAATGTCATACATACACGAGCGCATTATGCGTAATATTATTCTACCAATTCTGCATGCAAGAAATATCGTCACCAACTAATATAAAAAAAATACATTTTCAGTGGCTCAGTTTTACCAATACCTTGTGATCTTATTAGATGTAAAGATGTTTGTGAGGTATAGTGTATGTATTGATGGTACGTCATAAATAGACGTAGCTTATAAAATTCGATCTGCTACCTGTTCCTAAACAACAAAGGTTATCGAAAATTGCATTGGATGCAATTTATGTAGCATTTATAATTTTATTCTAAATCATATATTATGTTTTATAATCATATCGTATATTTGGGAATTTTGCGCAAAGCTACACAAGGACTATCTGCGCTAACCGTCTCTAATTTAGTAGTGTAAGACTAGAGGGAAGGCAGCTAGTCATCACCACCCACCGTCAACTCTGGGGTTAATCTTTAACAATGAAGGGCGGGATTGACCGTCAGATTATAACGCCCACATTATAAAGGGCGATCATGTTTGATGTATAGGGATTCGAATCCGCGACCCTCAGATCACAAGTCAAGTGCTTTAACCACCTTGCCATGCGGGGCCTCTGTCATATGTAAGCTCGGTTTTTTCAGCTGTAGCAATAAATGAAAGTCTGTTGAAAACATACCACAGTATATAGGTTTTGATAATATTTTGCTGTCGTAGGCTCCAATCGTGGAGTCGAAGGCCAGGTGAGATGTAAAAGCTATTTTTGAAAAGGTATTTTTTTCGTAACGCTGAAACATTTACACGTTATGAGTCTTAAACCTCGATAAAGTAATGTAGTAATACATCTAAAACAATATTTTTTTTATTATACTTCTTCAAAACATTTCTCATGATGGTCGAGTCTTGTTGACAAGATTCTAAAATGTCTGAAGCTGGCTAGACATTTGAGCAGTTGCATTTGAATATTTCTGGAATTGTTGCTGAAACAAATACACTCACTCATATATATATATATTTCCACAAAGCCAAAGTTATCTCTGTAGGATACATAAAACATAATCTACGTTCGTACCCTTATTAAAGCATAATATACAATGAACTATTCACCAGAACAAAATCAGGAATGTAACATTTAGTAAAGTTACAGGTTACACTGTTACAGGTGGATATATCTAAGGAAACACTATCTTTATTATTTCAGTTGGTAACACACATATATTTTTACTGCAACTAAAAAAAACCCATTATTTACCTTAAAGAAGCGACATCTTTACTTTTACACTTAACAAACCATAATTTACATTGCTGCACGTCACTAAAGTTAATATGAATTCTAAACTAGGAAAACAAAATTCATATAGTTCAACTTAGTATGACCAAATTAGCATTGTTACAATCTTTGAAACAACTAATATGCAGTCTACATTGTTACAGTTAATAAAACATTGTCATAATTAATAAAACAGTTTACGTTGTTACAGTTAAAACACAGGCTACATTGTTACACTTAATAAAACACTCCACGCTGCTATAGTTAGAACACAGTTGACTCTGTTGCATGCGCTTTGTAAATTAGTCTGCAATGTTACTGTTAAAATATACAGTTTACGTTGTGACCCACATGTCATTAAAACAGTCTGTATTCTGTGTTGTTACGGTCAATAAACAACAATCTGACTCAATCAATCTCCAAGACACCCTGAAAAGTACCGCGTGAGTTTTTCACTGTAGAGCTTTTGAGTGACTGAGAGAGGTTTAGGTAATTTTGACGAATATGAAAGCAAGTAAAATTATCTTAAATTTTGCGTGCTGACTGTGTTTATGGGTGAAAAAACACATCCAGGCTGAGGTTAGGTGAGAAGGGTAACGACCTTATCCTACTACTTAGGGTGCTTGAACCTTCAGTGTGGAAACTGGGTGGGTGGTGAACACGCCCACAGACATATTTTCGAAACTTCTTGCCTTATGAAATATAGCCTTGTAATGCTTACGAATGGTTATACCTTTCTTAGCATAAATGTATAGTTCTGGTTAATAGCATGGAAATATTTACCACCAATCTATTTCTCATAATTTGTGATTTTGTGCGTGGTGGGGGTAGGCGAACTGGTGAGAGGAATGTAATTAATTATGTGACACTCAGTGGTGGGATTGAATTTAATATCAAATGGTCAGTGCTACAAGGTAGTGATCGTAAGACTATTGAACAGATCCAGCGAGGTGCAGTGAACCATTTACAAATACAAGAACGTTCGCCACGATCACGAACTCCCACCTGGCGATTAAATATTTTAAACTTATATTTGAATAAAGATTTCCATAATTTCGTATTCGTGTGTTGACGTAGGAGCGTCACACTTTTAATAAAAATAGTTGCAGTAAAAATAGTAACTTTATTGTAATAGTACTTTAAATTCAGTATTTCTAGAGAAATCACAGACCCTGAAATCTGTAACGCCACTTGTTTTAGGCCTACCCTAATTTGTATACTGTCAATAAATAAACTTACACTGTTATTCTACGACATGTTAAACTTTTTTTTTTGAAATCTTTGATAACTTTTAATATGCTGCTGCACAAAATGCCTATTAAAATATATTTATATTTGCCTTTTGCTTATATCCATTGAAATGAAGTGCTTAAACATGCGCATTTCAAAACAGACAACCGAGTATCGCAGAGTCTGTAGACCACATATATGGTAATTGCGAAGATACTCAATAGGCATAATACAAATACCCGAGCTAAAAATCAACAGTGACAGAGAGTTTTACTGTAAAAGATGATGGTCACTCACTTTCATTTGTTTCTCTACCAAACAAGCCCCAGAACAAAGCAATAAACCATCGTTAAGATATCAAAATTAAAAGTGATCAACCCACCAAACTGTTAATATTACTTCTTCTTGTTTCAATGGAAATAAATCTACAACTGCTTTATCACTAAAGTAAGTTTAAACCTAAAACAATGGGCCCGCATCGCCAGGCGTGTTAAGGCGTTCGACTAGTAATCCGAGGGTCGCGGGTTCGAATCCCGGTCGCACTAAACATGCTCGCCCTTTCAGCCGTGAGGGCGTTATAATGTGACGGTCAATCCCCGTATTCGTGGTAAAAGAGTAGTCCAAGAGTGATAACTAGCTGCCTTCCCTCTAGTCTTACACTGCTAAATTAGGGACGGCTAGCGCAGATAACCCTCGAGTAGCTTTGTACGCAATTCACAAACAAACAAACCTAAATCCACTCTGTGTTTCTGGGTACTATCATCGCTTAGTCGTAATAAGTGACAGTAATTAATAAATATAGTCATTCTTGTGTAAATGATGTTATCATAACTCACTAAAATTAGCTTTTTTTACAGAAATATGATGTTGCTTTTAAAAGCTTGAGTTTAGGGTAAAACAGGAATTACTAGCCAATAATAGATTAATATTAAATGACTGTAAGATGTAGAATACTCAAATGCTTTGAACACACACTATACTATGAGTTCTTTAGGGAATCAACACCTACATTATGTATAATGGACTCGATGCCAAAGCGGATTAATGATCTTCTGAAAAATAAAGGCGGTCATATCATGTATTAATTTGCTAGTAATTTTTGGATTCTCAGAAATAAAACTAAAAAAAAAAAATTGAAAAAATCGTAATTTTCCGTCTTGTTACAATTAATTTGCACAAGGGTGTAGATCATCCTTACATGAGTTCATTATTGAAATTTTACTGGAGTTGTAAATTATATATTCTTGACTGTTGATATGAAGTTTGTTTATCGTAATATCACGACCATTTCAGAGTAATAATCCACGTAATGTTACAAGAGTGTAGAACTTGCGTATAAGGAAAATCAAATTGGGTTAAAATATGTCTTGATCAGTACAGACTATTACAGATTCTCGTTACAAGGTCGATCGAATTGACCGATTTCGTAACCATTCTGTATTCCAGTAGTTTATCGTGTAACATCAAATTTTAATATTGAAAGTCGTTTAGGGATAATATAAGCTTAGCTTTATTATCCCTAAATTTTGTTTGCATTCGTTTTGCATTGCCATTCCAACATCATGTTCATTTGCAAAATGTTTTTTTTATTACTTCTTATAATAATAGATTGGCATAAAGACTTCTTCAGTCTGCTAATAGTTAGGAATTTTAGTTCAAGGTATAGTTTGAGTTTGAAATATGCCAAAAAAAGACAAACATTTCCGGTTCATAAATGACACCTAAGTACAACTTCAAATAATAGTATCATTAACTGGGGAAAAACGGAGATATCCCAAAGAAATTCGACACTGAAAATCGAAAGAGGTGAAATGAAATGTCGTTATTTATCATTTTAATTATATATTTGAATTTTACATTTTATCACATATTCATATGTTTCACGTCTCTTTTCGTGAAAATGTATGTTCTATAAACCCTGAGAAAACAGTGCTACAGTTTTATTTTTGTATTTGATGTTTTGATAAGCACTTTAGATTTGGAAATAGTTTTCGTATTACTGTAAAATAACTTTAGAAACAATACTAGAACACTGATAAATTCGCAGTGGGAAGGTTGTGGACATGCTATCGCTCAAATGTTCTATAAACTAGACAGTCTGGAAAGTGAAATATGTCATGTTATGATCACCATCTGCATGATGTGACCGGTAAAATAGGGACCGTAAGTTCGCTTATTAATAATGATCATTCGATATAAGATAGGCCTGGCACGTGTATGAACATGTGTGTGCCTGTATATATCTATATAGGAGATGTACTGTTGAACTTGACGATAACCGAAGAAGGTCGAAACGTTGTTCGCTCCTCTACATAAAAATTTTATATATATTTTACTCTACAAGTTGGTTTTCTCATCATCGCTGATTGTTATACATGTTTCTTTGTGACATTGTCACGCGGCATTCGATTTACTGTTCAGTTAGTGACACAATATTATTTATATTAATATATATATATATCTGCAGTTAACTTTGGTGGTTTGGCCTACAACATTTTTCTTTCTTTCATTTAATTGTATACTAATTGTTACAAACCAACAATATATGCTGTCTCTTCGCGCGTCGATTTATAAGCATTAAGGCGAGGTTCTCGAAAGTTCAGTTGGCAATAATACTGGCAATTACTCGTATTTTACATACGCACATCGTACGTTACTGATTTTTACGCTCGAGAATCTTCTACACATTTAGAGAACAGGCAGGACTTTCGCAATAAATACTTAACAATACAAGTTACATGGATTTCTAAATATATGTTAAACTGAAACAAACATGGACATTAGAATAAAGATATAATAATAGTAAACCCGTTACAACCACCTACGTCTCACGAGTTTATTTAGTAAAACTCTAACCTTTCTCACTTTGAATTTGACGGTACTTATACGTGTTCAAAGTATCAGTGTGTCGTAAGTGACTCTGATTCACTAACTACATTCAGAAAACTGATTTCTAGTTTCTTCTGTTGGTTATTTCGTAATCGAACAATAGCAATAAAATCTCGTTTCTATAATTTTAGGTTAGGGGCGCTCAACTCGTAATCTGAGGGTTGCGAGTTCGAGTTCCCGTCACACCAAACATGCTCGCCCTTCCAGCTATGGGAGCGTGATAACATGACAGTCAATCGCACTATTCGTTGATAAAAGAGTAGCCCAAGAGTCGGCGGTGAGTGGTGATGACTAGTTGCCTCCCCTCAAGTCTTACACTGAAAATTAGAGACGGCTAGCGCAGATAGCCCTCGTGTAGCTTTGCGCGAAATTCAAAAACAAATACTCCCAACATGCTCGCCCTTTCACCGTGGAAGTGTTATAAAGTGGCGGTCAATCCCACTATTCGTTGGTAAAGGAGTATCCCAAGAGTTGGCGGACAGTGATGATGATTAGCTGCCTTCTCTCGAGTCTTACAATGTTAAATTAGGCAAGGCTAGTGCAAATAGCCCTGGTGTAGCTTTGCGCGGAATTAAAAAACAAACAAACAAATATATCCTTTAATTTTTAACTTCTTTATTAAGTGCCCGTCGCTTCTAATTTTAAAAATGTGAGCGTTCACGCATAGTTAGCTTCATAGTGAGCTTAAATCAGACTTAAGTAAATCCGGTCTAAGCCATGCAGTAACTTAGCTATACCCCTTTAACCTGAATAGTATAATTTCGCCAATGACATTATCTGCCGTTTCACGAGGTTGTTGTTTCGTATCTAACCTTACGCAGCATGTAAATTACTTGATGACTGCCACTCTGAGAAGTAGTGCTTCCATATTGCAATTCATCATACGATCATTCATGTAGTTTTGGTTCTATCAGAAGAGGTCCTTTGTTTGTTTTCCAGCTTCATAATTATGTCCTCTCAGAGAGTGTGTTTTCTTATAGCAAAGCCACGTCGGGCTATCTACCGAGCCTACCGAGAGGAATCGAACCCCTGTTTTTAGCGTTGTAAACCCGTAGACTTGTCGCTGTACCAGCGGGGGACCCTCTCAGAGAAACATACTATTTTACTATTGTCTTCTTTCTTTTTCTTCCAAACACTTTTTAACTGACTGCTATTCCTTTATTTCTTTGAGGATTGACTTAAAACTTGGCAGGGTTTAACCTTGATCCGATACCCCAGATACCTTTTTTATTTTTTAATTTGGGTTTGTTTGTTTTTTACATATTCTATTAGGTCAAAAGTAAAACACCCCCCCCCCCAAATGCATAATTTGAACTCCTGTCCGGTCATATTTACAGCAATCAAAATTTATATAGGTACAAATATAAGTTGCCCTGCCCCCAACACTATGGGATACAAAAGTCTGATGTGTTTATTTTATGTTTCTTAGGAGAGGGGTCAGATCTTACAAAAAGAACATAATTTTGTGGCTTGCGTCAATTACTCGGCCATATTTTGACCATTTCTTATGGGATTTGGTCATTTTATGGGGACCAAAAGGTTGAATAAACCTTTTAACGTGTTTTGACTAATTTCTGTTCCTGTTCCCATCAATTTACACGAACTTTAATACTAATATACTTGTCCATGTTTTACTAATTAGAGAGGAGTTAAAAATCCACGAAAAGTATAATTTTGTTTTACTATTATTGAGCTATGATTCGTCCAATTTTCATAGAATTCGATACAAGTTTTTATAAGTCTCAAACAGAGATGTAGACAGTTTCGATTTATCTGTGTTTCTCATTATCTTTCTGGTGTCAATATCGGCCAGACCCGGCAAGGCTAGGTGGTTAAGCCACTCGACACGTAATCTGAAGGTTACGGGTTCGAATCCCCGTTAGACTAAACATGTTCGCCTTTTCACCCTTGGAAGCGTTATAATGCGTCGGCCAATCCCTATTCGTTGGTAAAATAGTAGCCCAAGAGTTAGTGGCGGGTGGTGATG
Organism: Tachypleus tridentatus; assembly: GCF_004210375.1. Classification (NCBI taxonomy): domain Eukaryota; kingdom Metazoa; phylum Arthropoda; class Merostomata; order Xiphosura; family Limulidae; genus Tachypleus; species Tachypleus tridentatus. The sequence continues at coordinate 165,086,438 of NC_134830.1, read as the reverse complement.
ACTAGCTGCTTTCCCTCTAGTCTTACACTACTAGCGCAGATAGTCATGTGTAGCTTTGCGCGAAATTCAAAATAAACCAAATCAAAATTGGCCATGTTGGGATCTCGAGGCGGGGACATGTTGTTTGGCCTCTTTATTCATATAGTATTGCAAGGCGTTATCAAAGAAACATTCAGTTTTGTGATATACAATACCACGACTTGCATTTGTTTTACTGGTGCCTCTATTGATAAAATACTTGTTTTTGCTTGCCTTAACACCTAGTGTTGTCTCTTACAGTTAACGGCGACAGTTCACCATACTTGTCCAGTGTACTAGACCCTTAATTCGTTTAATGTTACGGTGACTGGTCGCTGTTTTTGTTTTTTATGAGTGTTGGAGTATCAATCTTATTAACACAGTCTGGACCCTTATCTGGCCTTGTAGCGCAAAACTTTTTATTTAAGTTTTCACTTTTATACCAAAAAAATTAATGCTACAGTACTTACTAATTTAACGAGTTTAGACTTAAAATGGCTTTAAGTAATCCAACATTAATCAGTTTTTGCCATCAGATGTAAGAGTAACATTGCTGAAGACTACATTTGACTACGTCAAAATAGACGTTGAGATGGTTGTTTGTCCAGAGGTTGGACTGATGTCACGTGGAAAATTAGTCTGGTATTTTTCCAACACTTTAGAAGAGACTGAGACAGATACAAAGATTGATTTAGTCTGGAGATATTGAGTGAGTTTGATAACCAGTTAATTAGTAAGCAGCAAATTAATAGGTCAGTTTGTCTGGTGACGTCACTCAGTTCAGTCGAATAAAATTTGGTTTGTAACAAACGAGAGAGTTTGTAACTGAGTGGAAGTTTATTTCAGACGTTGTTTGTTTGCAATGTTAGAAATGCTGTTATTTATGTAAACTTACGGATCTCGTACAATTTGTACTTTATCATTAAATGTATTACACTTTGTATCCTTTGTGTTACTGAATAATTCGAAAGAATCTTCATCAATAGAGACCTGTGTAATAATGTACAAACACTGAAAAACGTAGAGCTCACATTTCGTTGTCTTACTATGGTTAAAACCATGGCTTAGTACATTTCAGTTTGTCGTATTGAAACCTGGGTCAACGTCATCACACACTTCTGTGTACTTTATATTTTAGACAAATGAAAATCACAATCTCGGAGTATGCACTAAAACTCTGAGTTTAGATTTTTTATGATACCTTCTTTTGATTCTATAAATAACATTAGCATTTACTCTATAAGTATGAACATAAAAAAAACACGAACTGCTGTCTTTAATGTATGTTGTTAATGTTCCAGAAAGTTGTCTAAGCACCGCATGGCCAAGTGGTTAGGGAGCTCGACTCGTCATATTAGGGTCACGGGTTCAAATCCCCGTCACGTCAAACATGCTCGCCTTTTCAGCCGTGGGGGTGTTATAACGTGACGGTCAATCCCCCTATTCGTTGGTAAAAGAGTAGCCCAAGAGTTGGCGGTGGGTGGTGATGTTTAGCTGCCTTCCATTTAGTCCTACACTACTAAATTAGGGACGGCTAGCGCAGATAACTCTCGGATAGCTTTGCGCAAAATTCAAAACATAAAGTGTCTCTACTTATTTCTCATACTGACTTAATAGAATGCAAATTTCGTGAGTTCCAAGTGGGTGAAATATTTTATTAATAAGTGGAGAGTAGGCCTACTATTATTTATCCCCATTCTTCATATGTAGAACTCGCTGTCCCTGAAAGAGTTCTGTCTCAATAGTAAATAAAACCAAAAGTAACAAATCGCTTTATTTCTTGCTTTTGAAGTTCGCATCTCATGCTGTGTTGTAACCTATATTTGCATAATTCTCATGGTCATTCCGTTTGCTTACTGACGTCACAATAGTACGAATTGCAACGTCAGGTGTCCTTTATGTGACGTCAGTTTAGTGTCAACTGAATTACTGACAGCAAACTACTGTATGATAGTGCGAATAGTTTAAACAGGTGACTCTTTCATAGGCCCGGTATGGCCAAGTGTGTTAAGGCGTTCGACTCGTAATCCGAGGGTCGCATGTTGGAATCCCGGTCGCATGAAACATGCTCGCCCTTTCAGCCGTGGGGGCGTTATATGTGACCGTGAATCCCACTATTCGTTGGTAAAAGAGTAGCCCAAGAGTTGGCGGTGGGTGGTGATGACTAGCTGCATTCCCTCTAGTCTTACACTGCTAAATTACGGATGGCTAGCACAGATAGCCCTCGAGTAGCTTTGTGCGAAATTCAAAAACAAACAAACAAACAAACCTTAGGCCCCCTTTTGAGAAAAATTAACAGTGTTCAGACAAGTCATTTTCAAAACTTCTTTTTGGTGGCAATCAAATTCCAACAAAATCTGTTCAAATCCCTGTTTGTGAATAACCAAGGCAGAAAATGTGCTAAAAATAACGAGACTACACCTTCATCACTTCGCTAATTAGTTTGATAAATACGAACAGTTACGAAGAGTAACTGTTACACAGCTTCTTTGTCTAAAAATGCCCGAATGGCCAGGTGGTTAAGGCACTGGATTCATAATCCGAGGGTGATGAGTCTGAATCCTCGTCGCACCAAATACGCTCGCCCTTTTAGCCGTGGGGGCGTTATAATTCGACAGTATATCCCACTATTCGTTGGTAAAAGAGTAGTCCAAGAGTTAGGGGTGAGTGGTGGTGACTAGCTGCCTTTCCTCCAGTCTTACACTGCTGAATTAGGGACGGCTAGCGCAGATAACCCTCGTAGAGCATTGCGCAAAATTGAAAACACAAACAGCTAAAAAATATTATATTTTTCTTAAATGTGAAATCCCATACGTATACAAAAGCAAACCAAAAGTTCTGTTAAATTTCACGGTGTTATTCTTTTTCAGCTAATACAAAAATAAGATTAAAAAACGGTGTTTTTTGTTTTTAGAATACCTTAAACTGTATTCTTATAAGTTGCTTGCTACTTATTTTCCAGGCTCTCAACATTCTTGGAACAGTAATGCCCTCTTTTTGGTCGAATTGGCATGAGAATGTAATTCTGTGGCTCAGATTAACCGAAAGTTTAATCGTCCCTCTGCTCTTTTATCTAACGGACCCCCCTCAACGTGCAGCTTTGAGACGTGCGTTCCAACGAAGACGTGGCAAGTTCACAGATTTTGGAGGTACGTTTCGAAATGGTGGTATAGTCTTTAAATGTATATTAGTGTATTTCTGTCTCTCACTAAAATTATCTGGCTTACAGTTGAAACTACCTTTAAACCAAAAAAATAAGTAAAACTAAGTATTAATTTACAACTTATTGGTCTAACTTTGATAATTAATTGCTATATTATAGTTTACGTATAACTTTACGTATTCAACAATGCTGCCACTCCATGTTTGTTTAAAGTGTGGTATTTTGTTTTTTAATTTCGCGCAAACTACACGAGGGCCACCTGCGCTAGCCATCCCAAATTTAGTAGTGTAAGACTAGAAGGAAGGCAGCTAGTCATCACAATCCACCGCCAACTCTAAAGCTACTCTTTTATCAATGAATAATGAGATTGACTGTAACATTATAACGACCCCACGCCTGAAAGGGGCGAGCATGTTTGGTGTGAAAGGGGTATAATATGAACATTTATACACAAGATATGTTCCTGAAGTGTATAAATAATTACTTTTGTACATATGAATAGTAAATGATAGGTCAGTGCTAGAAATGGGAGGAAAGACTGCCGATAATCGGGTAATATAAGACCAATAAAATAATCATTACATTTTGATCAGAGAAAAAAAAAACGCTTTAGGGTTAGGGATTTTTGTTTTACCTTACGACTTGGAACATTATTAGAAACAAGTGTGCAGGAATGCGTGACGGTTGTCTTTGGGAAGAAATTCAAATCTGTGTGACACAAACGGTCAATTATTAAACTATTTGTGGCTCGATATGGCCAGGTGGGTTGAGGCGTGCGATTCATAATCTGAGGGTTGCGGGTTCGCATCCCCATCGTACCAAACATGCTCGCCTTTTCAGCCGTGGGGGCGTTATAATGTGACGATCAATCAAGCGGTGGGTGGTGATGACTAGCTGCATTTACCTTTATTCTTACACTTCTAAATTAGGGAAGGCTAGGGCAGATACACCTCGTGTTGCTTTGCGCGAAATTCAAAAACAAACAAAGAGTTAAACTATTTCCTTATAAGGTCTTCTAATGATACCAGTTCTCTTTCGCAATTTGGTCACCTAGTATATATTATACATAAAAAAAGAAATGTACAAAATTAATTATCACCACTAAAACAAACAGTCACTCAAACACGGCACTTAACTTTTGTAAGGATTAATTAAAAAACAATTAATAGTTAATTATGTATATGCTTATTTATCCTATTATTTTTCTCTTTCGTGTTTTTTTTATTTTTATTTTCTTCCCCTAACGGCTAAATACATATAACTTATTTAATTTAGTTGTGTAGTTAATAAGAAAACTTAATTTTTATAACTATTTAATTCATTTTTTCTTTCTTTTTTTTTAATTTCGCGCAAAGCTACATGATTGCTATCTGGGCTAGCCGTCCCTAATTTAGTAGTGTAAGACTAGAGGGAAGGCAGATAGTTATCACCACCCACCGCTAACTCATGAGCTACTCTTTTACCAACGAATAGTGGGATTGATCCTGACAATATAACGCTCCCACGGCTGAAAGGGCGAATTTAGTTCTTCAAGGAGGTCCCAGGATTTCTACAATATGACCAGATATGTCCAGGTGGTTAAAGCACTCGACTTGTAATCCGAGGGTCGCGGGTTCGAATCTCTGTCACAACCAAGATGCTCGCCTATTCTGCCGTGGGGGTGTTATAATGTCACGGTCAATCTCACTATTCATTGGTAAAAGAGTAGTCCAAGAGTTGGCGGTGGGTGGTGATGACCAGCTGCATTCCCTCTAGTCTTACACTGTTAAATTAGGAACGGCTAGCGCAGGTAGCCCTCGTGTAGCTTTGCGCGAAATTAAAAAAACAAACCAAATAAACCAATTTCTACAATAAAGGTGGCCACCACTGAGCTTTGTGTCGGTGACGAACACTGTCACGTGAGAAAAACCTAAAGAGAGTAGCGAGTGTAACGTAATATTTTATTTCTTTTCAGACAATGGTCGCTATCGAATGTATATAGAAGACGCTTTAGAAGGACAGATGAAGCCTAGTCCGTTTGGATCCGTTACGCCAGTTGGAATCATCACAAACTATCGGAGAAAAGAAAAATGTGAGCAGAAACACTCAAAGAAAATACATTGTTCGAATACAGAATCAAAGAGATATATATTAACCAGTATCGACACCATACTAAACCCCAGCCATTTTAAAAAACAATTTGAATACAGTTGTACAAGTCAAACCTCAGCCAGAGAAGCGTGACGCTTGTTCCATAACGAAACATGGCGACATGCAGATGGACACAGGAACATGGAGAGATGATGAAACCCATATTTATGCTAGTCTCTCTGATAGCCTTAGCAATCTAAGTTACCAATCAAGTCTTCCTGACGAAAGTGTCTTTGGCCTTAGTTTTACAGAAACTGAGGAAGAAACCTATGGTGGTTCTTTCACGACAGTTGCCAACGACGATTTTGAGTTTCACGATACTCGCCTTGGAGTCATTGACCTACTGATGCATTCAAATGATACAAGTTTAAAACCCGAACCTGTGCCAAAACTTTCAATGTCAGCGTTTAAAGAGAAAACCTACAAACCTCTCGAAAACAAGTGTCAACTGAGTGAAAGTGACAATTCGTTGGAAACAGTTCAAGACTTGGTGATTCGCATTGATTCTCTTAACGATTCTTTTATGGGAAAAACATTCCGAGTTTGGAAATAGTTCGGAGAAGACAAGACACCAACATAATGGTATTATCCCATTTCACATGTACCGAGTTAGCGCCGAAGAACTGTGTAAGAGCGCTTTACCTCGTTCTAGAAACAGTTGGTTTTCCATGAATGATCTTGACCGTATTGGTGACAAGAATGACTGGACCAACCGCGGCGAGCTGGAGGAGGCCATGATTGCTGTTCCTGAAAAAAGTGAGTCCATGGTGTCTCTCTACGAGGAACCTAAGACTTATGATCAGGCTAAAACAAAATCAGTAAGTGAATCAAATCTTTTCTGTGAAAAAGAATCAACTGAGATCCACCCCAAGTATTCCTTACAAGAGGAACACTTGAGTAATGAAGGAAGACTTTTGGAGGCTTTATGGAAAAACAACAGGTCTTCGCTGGTCCTTGGACGTGGAAGTCACGTGAGAAAAGCCAAGAAACGGAAAACAAAAAATAAACAAAGATATGGTGAAAGGAGTTCTTCACGGAAGCCCTTAGAAAAATTAGGGCCTGATCTAAATGGGGTATGCTACTGGAACAAAGATCCTCATACAGGTCCTATGCTAATTGAAGAATACATGCGACCAATTGATGCACTTTGCGACTCATCATCACACGAAGAAAAAAACATTCAAAATTCTGAAGTAACTATAAATAAACAGTAACAATTTACAGCTGTCGCCAAAAAACACAGTTTCTTTAAATGAAGTGACTACGGACAGTACAAAATGATGAATACAAGTATTGGGAAGAATCGAGTCATGATATAGAGCCAAAATAGCTGATCAGATAAGCTTACTGAGCTCTTATGAATAAGACTTTTAACTTTCAGTTTGTTACAGTGAAAGCAAAACAGTCAATGCCAAGTGCACGTGACTGCAGACGGTTTTTTTTTTTCTCGATACTTGTTATGTTTTCATACAGAAAGTGTTTAATACCAGATGGCGATTCGGCTACTTGTCTTCACCAAATATGTACAGTACTGTGTAAAATTGTTTGAACAAAGTTTAGAATTAGATTTCAGGCTACTTTTAAAGAACAACGGAAGGTAAATCACAGATAAAACATCAAAATTTTATTATTTTTCACATTTAGTACAACAGAAATTCAGTGGAAGTTATTAAGTTCAGCAAACACTTAATACTTTGTAGGTCCTCCATTTGCTGTAATAATTGTAGGCAGTCTCTGAGGCATTGTTTCAATACATTTAATCAATGTGCCCTTTGATGTTTACTCCAAACGTCTCTAATATACCTCACACAAAGCGTTTTGGAAGTAACTTTTGATTTATCAAGTTTTGATCTGTTAAATTGTAGATCTTCTCAATGGGGTTGAGACTGGGGCCGTTGCAAGTAAAAAATAGAGATAAAATGTAAAAGTATCACAAATTTAAGAAGTTGAATTGATTGGTATTATAGAAGATCAGGAAAGTTGGTCAAACAGGAAATTATGATATCCAAAAGGAATATGGGTAAAACATGAAGATTAACATTAAATAATTTTAAAGTATATAAGGGATAAACAAAATGTTAGGATGGGAATAGGACCTCTGACGGATGATAAAGGAAGGTTTGTGTTTGATGATTATGAAATGGCTAATTAATTAAATTCTGCTCTTTCTTTCGTACCTCCTAGGGGTACGGCGGACTTGCAACGCCAGAAATCGGGTTTCGATATTCATGGTGGGCAGATAGCCCATTGTGTAGCTAGCTTTGTACTTAATTTAATACATCAACTTTCTTTAGTTTCAACCAATGAAGACTCAAGCAGTGTTCCTCATCTTGAACAATTGACAGGCGAAAACAAAGTTGAACATGATAACTGCCTAAATAGCTTCTTAAAACAAAATTGGGAAGTTTAAGGAATGATAAGTCTCCTGGGCCAGATAACATTTTCCTGAGTGTTTCCAAGGAGGTCAAGAATTGGATACTTGAGCCACTTGCCACGACTACCAATAGGTTGAAAGTTAGTCGCTCATGTTTTCAAGGGGGGTACCAGAAGTTGTCCCAGTAATTATACGCTTATTAGTTTTACATTAGTTGTGGGAGAAGTTTTGAAAAGTCTGATGAAAGATACTTTGCATAGTCATTTAAGAAAGTTTGGAATTTTATTGGACAACTAACATGGTTTATTAAGGAAAAATCTTGCCTTACAAATCTTCTGACATTCTTTGAAAATGTTACTGTTCATGTAGATGAGGGTAAGGGTGTATGGTGTATCTGGATTTTCAGAAAACATTTTACAAGGTGCCACATAAAAGGCTTCTAAAGAAACTTATTTCTATAGGTGTAGGAGACAAGTTAATTAACTGCATAGAAGAGTGGTTTGATGGAAGAAAGCAGAGAGTTTTTATATATGGAAGTTAGTCAAACTGGATTAATATCGCAAGTTGTGTACCTCAGGGATCAGTCGTAGGACCAATGGTGTTTTTTATTTATATCAATGACATAGATGAAAGAATGGTCTATAAATTACATAAAGTTGCTGACGATATTAAGGTTTTGGATGTTGCTGGCTGTGAAGAGGATGCTGCTGATTTACAAAAAGATTTAGATCATTTAGTGAGTTGAGCAAATAAATGGCAAATGGGTTTTAATTATGATAAATGCAAGATATTGCATAGTTTTAGTTTGGCTTAATTGATGGGGCGGCCTAGATGGGGCAGAAGGTCCCTAAACAATGTGCAATGTTAAATATACTCTTGTCTTAATACTTCTGCACAGTACCGTATTATATTGCAATATAAGACGTTTGTTGAAACGAAGAAGTTTGCAACTTAACAAGAGAAAGAATTAGTTGTAAGTTAAAAAACCATGTCACAGTTCTCTCTTATGGATCTTTCGAGAGACTCTTTTGTTCAAACGTGTTCTTCTGAAACGGTTGTTATAGCGTTTTTGGTATATAAGATATTTCAATAATCGCGTATATTTTATTAAAGCATGCATTTGCTATCTTTCTAATGTTATGAATGTGTTTCATGTAACGATCCACTAGACATTTAATACACAATAACAATTATCGTAATATGCTTATCATGACTATTACGTCAAACGTTATTCGAACCTGACTACGACAGAACCAGATCTAACTCGGACGCACCTGAACTGTCAATTTTCATACGTTTTAAGAACTGGATACCTGTAACTTGGTATTCACTGCAAGTGTTGTTGTTTTAATGGAATTTGTTTATTTTTAATTTCGCGCAAAACTACACGAGGGCTATGTGCGGTAACCGTCCCTAATCTAGCAGCATAAGATTAGAGGGAAGGGAGCTAGTCATCACCACCAACCGCCAACTCTTGAGCTACTCTTTTACCAACGAATAATAGGATTGACCGTCACATTATAAAGCCCCCACGGGTGAACGGGCGAGCCTGTTTGGTGTGATGGGGATTCGAACCCGCGACCCTGAGATCACGAGTCGAGTGCCTTAACCACATGGCCATGGCGGGCCGTTTAATGGATATAATGGTACAACATTTTACGAGATTTTGGAATAGTTTTGAAGGTAATGCTGTAAGCAGTAATCAATTTTCTCGATCTGAGTTCTAACACTGTGGTCTACCATATGGAATATCCATCCAAATACTGTTAATGTATCGTGTGTGTTACAATGTTCTGAGCTTTGTATATACGTTAAGTGATATATTTCTAAAGATATTGGAGTTGTGTAAAATTTAAGATTTATGAAAATCGAGAGTGTAAACACCACATCTTATAGAACGATTATTGTTTAATTCTTACTGAAAATATTGACACCCATCAATGAAGTTTCTTGGACAACTGGACAACTCCGTACTGGCATGTTTTATACATATATTTAAACAGAGTTACAGCTCCACGCCATATGATATACAGGGAGTTCGGAAAGTCACTGTGCAGTTTTGTAATCATATGTCTATTTAGTCTATTTCAAGCCAGCAACTGATAGCGGTGCTTAGAAACAAAATAAGAAGAATCCAGGCCTGTATTGATGCCAACGGGGGTCACTTTCAACATTGTTTATAATTGTCATTCATATTTACCTCCTATATTCTATATTTAAACATGTCTGTTAATAAATATATAAGTGCACAGTGACTTTCCAAACACCCTGTATTTTCGTATCGGCATGTCCAGGTGGTAAGAGCGCTCGACTCGCAATCTGAGAGTCGCGGGTTCGAATCCACGCCCCACCAAACGTGCTTTCCTTTGCACCGTGGACGCGGTGTAATGTGACAATGGATCCCATTATTCGTTGGTAAAAGAGTAGCCCAAGAGTTGGCGGTGGGTGGTGATGACTGGTTGCCTTCTCTCAAGTCTTACACTGCTAAATTAGGGAAGCCTACCACAGATATCCCTCGTGCAGCTTTGCGCGAAATTCAGAATCAAACCAAACCTTGTTATCTTTGCGCGAGATTTAAAACAAACAAACCAAACTAATAACGTTTCTTGAAGAACTGAACAACTCTATTCTGGCAGATGTATATATTTAGTTATATCACCACGCCGTGCAATCTAGAACACTTAGTTTGCAAAGTTTCTTGTACATAGTTTTGTAAGCTATTTTGAAGGTAAGGATTCGTCGTCGCGTCTTATTTCGTCAAAAACGCGTTCTGCATTTGAGCCTTGAGTGCGTTATAAGATTGACGGCTAAATCCCACGATCCAGTCAGGCAAAAGTAGCTTAAGAGCTAGCAATGGATGCTCTTAGCTATCTTCCCCCCTAGTCTATCAGTTCAAAAGTAGGTACGGCTATTCGCTGATAGCCCTTGCGCAGCTTTGTGTGAAAATTCTAAAATGAACGAACTGTTTTAAAGCAGCATTTCCAGTTGACTTAGCGCCAGTTTACGTAAAATAAAACTACTGACTGGCTCCGAAGTTTCGATAATATATATACATAGAACTTCTATATTAATAAGAACATTTCTCTGAGACGGTTTTCAGATATCAAGAAGTTCATCTAATAATGTTTTTATACAGATGTAGTAGTTAAATTATCTGACAATACTCGACAACTACTGAAGTATTGTTTGTTTGTTTGTTTTTTGGAATTTCGCACAAAGCTACTCGAGGGCTATCTGTGCTAGTTGTCCCTAATTTAGTAGTGTAAGACTAGAGGGAAGGCAGCTAGTCATCACCACCCACCGCCAACTCTTGAGCTACTCTTTTACCAACGAATAGTGGGATTGACCGTCACATTATAACGCCCTCACGGCTGAAAGGGCGAGCATGTTTAGCGCGAAGGAGATGCGAACCCACAACCCTCAGATTACGAGTCGCATGCCTTAACACGCTTGGCCATGCCGGGCCCAGAAATATTAAATCACCTCATGAAAATGTATTTTACTCAACTAACGATTGGCACGAATGTTAAGTATTTAAACATATTCCAGTTTCAAACGAATGTATTGTTTACACGGGGATTTCTTTATAAAATATTATGGTGCTGGTTTTAGGAGAGGGTCCTCCGTTAATATTGTCTTGTTTTTTTAAAAAACAACATATATACTTAAGTTCTTATTTAAAATAAAAATATAAGGAACCCCGAATTTTCGACAGAAACATTTTATGTGTATTGTCTTTGTTGTTGAGGATATAAAGTGAACGAAATAATTATATAACAAAGAATCAGTTGTAAACATCACATGTCAGTGTCGTCAAATGGATAATCTACTCGTTTCACTGAATATAATATAAAATTCAATTTTCATTTTTAATGAAAACTTTGCTTATGAAAAGCAAGATTTTCGTGACTATGAAATATTATGTACATATTTTAGTCATCACTACGTATTAGTGCCTTTACTCGCTAACGAGCTACATAACAATATGATTCTCAGTTGCCTTAAACGTAACACTGAATTAATTCTTTGTGAGAACAACGTGAAATTTAGTGTGTCTTTAGTTCGTTTAAAAAAAAAAGGCACGTGGTGTAGTTTTGCAAATGGTTAACTATAACTTTGTGAAAACAACAACGAAAGTTCATCGTGGTTTATAAAAATGAATATATCTTCAGGAGGACCAAAGCTACCGAAGTTTTGATGTTAAAAGTTAAGGAACATCTTGGTGTCCCAGTTATTCTTAATTTACGCGAGAGAGTCATGTTTGTATGACGTTTATGAAATATATTGTGAATATTCTGTAAAGTTATTTACTTTATATATTTAAGCTTCGAGGACCTGTGAAAATAGTTTTACTCGGTTAATAAATTCAAATAAACTTGTTTGTATTTATGATTCATCTCATTTTATATTATCAATAATAACCACTTCACTGTCTCCTGGTGTCATAGTAGCAAGTCTACGGATCAACAACACTAAAATCAGGGGGACACTACAGACAGCTCAAAATGGCTTTACTATGAAAACACACACACACTAACCTCACTACACCGAATGAAGAAAACCGACCAATTACGAATCTTCTGACACTCTTTTTTACGTCTAATGGGCCATTCCGCATCGTTTTTACTTTCTTGTTTCATTCAAAACCTGTTGGTTTTTACAGTCTTATCAACACAGATATTTCAGCAGACACTTGCTACACTTTATTGTTGCTTGTTTTTTTACTATTTATGCTAATCCCTATCTTTGCGGTCCTATATCAAAGCAGGAAACTCACCAGTCCTGTATGTTTGTCATACCTTATTCCTTTATCATATCCTAATTTCTATTAATATGAAAATTCATCCGTCGCATGCATTGCATTTGTTAGTGTATACACTTCTGTTTTCAGCTTCGTTGGATCTTGTATGCCCTGCCATATCTTACCAAACAAAGAACATTCCATCTATACCGAAACAAAATATTCATCCCAAGTTACAATATATTATTTTAAACACCGATTTTTCTGTAGTTTTTAAATTCTATATGCATGGCAATTTGCAAGTAAAATCTTATAATAATTGTGTTCATTCATTAAATAACTCTAGAAAAACATCATAAGTCAACTTAATGAGGCCATTACTGATACTTAGGACTTCCTATGAACTCAACGATTACCTAATAAATTACATTTGGATTATCTAAAGACTCGAAAAACAACCAAAAACTAACCCAACACAGAAATGATATGTCCTGCGAAATACATCAGATGGTATTTTTATGAAAATTTCATTGACTTGATATGGCTTAAACTGAACACTTTATATAATATATATAAAGTATTTATTAAGTGATTGTCTGTGTTATACATACATACAGATTACCAATAAGAATTTAAATTTCCACTTCGGAAAAAACAGCGTTTTATTAGGTAAGACACGACAACATACTTTTATACTATTGTAGGTAAAGAAATTACCACAGCAAAATAACTTCCATGGTCTAAATGAAAATATAACAAAAACTTACTATACTCCATAGTAGCTAATTCCTCTGAAATGTTCTGATAAAAAATAACAACGTAAGTACAAAGACATCATTAGTGTTTAATGGATTTGCTCTTTGCAATATTTTAGGCAGAAACATGGTTAGACATCACATTTTAAAGATACGTAATTTGGGTCAGTCTCACTTAATGATCAGGTTATCTCAAAAAAATTGGTTGTTTGGGACATTTTCTCAGGGAGTCACCAAAACTATACATGAACTGTAGAGTTTACATCCGGAAATTTTCCTGGCCGTGGGAGAGTGACAGTGACCTGACTTTCAAACCATCCTTTGTAACTTGGGCAGAACGAGTAGGTGCGCCATCTTACATGGAAATAATTTCTTATCTGGTAAGGTGGTTATCTTGTTGACCGGTAGGAGGTTTTACTTGAGAACAGTGCTGCATCGAGCATCAGCTGCCAAAAGGCGCCCACGCCATGACAGAAACACCACTGTATTTCGCAGATAATTTAAAGTTTAACAAAGGTTACAGGAAGGATAGTCGCCAAACCCATATTCGCCCACTGCCCGAGAAATTGGGTAATGGGCCTTGTCGGAGGAAAAGTGTCACAGAACCTGTGATACTTGGTGCTGTCAACGTGTAATATTTCTTAGAATCAGAAATGCTTTCCATATGGTTACTTTGCCATTATATCCCATGCCATAGAGATAATTTTGATGGTATATATGTAAAACGGCTGGTTTTGTTGAGAAAATTTTATGTGGAGGATCGAACAACGTTTCGACCTTCTTTGTTGTTCGCTTCTCTACATAAAAATTGTTTCAACCTAAACCAGCCGTTTTTACATATATATTTTTCTCTACAGGTGGGTTTTCTCGTCATCACTAATTTTTGATGGTTTTGGAGGAAACTTAGGCCTGTCCTGCAACAATAGCGGCTGTATAATGAGGGTCACTTTTCCCTACAAGCTATGGATTTTTGAATCCCGAATCGGCCCGGCATGGCCAAGCGTGTTAAAGCGTGCGACTCGTAATCTGAGGGTCGCGGGTTCGCATCCCATTCGCGCCAAACATGCTCGCCCTTTCAGCCGTGGGGGCGTTATAATGTGACGATCAATCCCACTATTCGTGACAAAAGAGTAGCCCAAGAGTTGGCGGTGGGTGGTGATGACTAGCTGCCTTTCCTCTAGTCTTACCATGCTAAATTAGGGATGGCTAACACAGATAGCCCTCGAGTAGCTTGGTGCGAAATTCAAAAAACAAACAAACAATCCCCGATCATGGAAAAACTTTTTTCTTACGTTTCTGCAAACTGTATTGTTTCACCAGTCACGTCATGTAAATACGGTTAATTCCCTGGATCCTTTGTTCGACCCACAGTGCTTTGCGATCTTTTCCTAGACGTAGCTGTATTGACATGTCATGTCATTTGATTTGTGTTATTGGGGGAGCGTTTATTTACCTACTGGTGGCCTGTATTTATATATTCACTACAGATACGTCTCAGCCAGGTTGTTTTGACATTGATAAAATAATTCGATACAATCAACTCAGTCACTTTATAATTTTAGGGGAAAGGAAGTCTGCACAATAGTTTTTGATACAAAAATTCTTTCACTTTTTATGGGAACTGGATATAAGCTTTACTGGATAAACAGGACTTGATTTATCCAGGTAGTAAAGAAAATATTTCAATCAAAACTAAACACACAGGTCCGCATTTTGGCTCAAAGCAGCATACTTGCCACACATTTAAAGATGAATTTCTTAACAAATTGTTGCTTTAGCAAAGCCCCCCGCTAGTACAGCGGTATGTCTCCGGATTTACAACGCTAAAATCAGAGGTTCGATTCCCCTCGGTGGGCTGAGCAGATAGCCCTTTGTCGCTTTGCTATAAGAAAACACACAAACACACGCTTTAGTAAAAAAATGAAAATTCCGTTCTCACCACTAATATTGCGATAATTATATTAGACAAATTAAAATTGATTAGTTTTCTTAGTATTTGTTTATTGAATTTCGTGAAACACCACACGAGAGGTACCTGTGTCCTTTTGTCCCAACTGAGAAGTGATAGACTAGAAGTGAAATGTGTGTGTGTTTTTCTCTTAGCAAAGCCTTCGACTCGTAATCCGAGGGTCGTGGGTTCGAATCCCAGTCGCACCAAAACATGCCCATCCTTTCAGCCGTGGGGCGTTATAATATGACGGTCAATCCCACTATTCATTGGTAAAAGAGTAGCCCAATTATTGGTGGTGATGACTAGCTGCCTTCCCTCTAGTCTTACACTACTAAATTAGGACGGCTAGCGCAGATAGCCCTCGAGTAGCTTTGCGCGAAATTCAAAAAAACAAAAAACATTGGGCTATATTCTGTGTCTACCGAAAGGAATTGAACCTCTGATTTTAGCGTTGTAAATTCGTAGATTTACCACTGTATACCAGAGGGGAGCTAGAGGGAAGGCAGCTAGTCAACACTACCCGCCGCCAACTCTTTTACCAATGAAAAGTGGAAATCACCGTCATTATTGAATGTTTTAATGGCTGAAATGGCGAGTGTGTTTGCTGAAAGGATTTGGATCCAAAATCCGCCGATTGCAAGTCGAGCATCTTCTTGATAGGGGGTTTATCTTGAATTTAGTCAAAATCTTATTTTAACTTTACTGAAACAATTCTAATTCGGTGTTCTATCATTGAGTGAAATTTTTTGGATTATTTGAAAAATATAATGTCAATTACAATCCACATAACAATAATGTATTGACTTTTTTTTTCAATAAGCATTTGTTACAGCTTCGTTCAAATAAATTTTTCGACAACACATAAAATCCGAAAATAATGTAGGCTTAACTTCAAATGCAAACGTTTCAGTAGAAATTACGAAATTAATGGTAATTGTACATAATTTCCTTAGCTTAATTTGATAAACGTATTAACTCATTGAGTAACTTAAGGGAATAAGCAAATCTTTCACTTCTTTCATTGGTTTACTTTTCTGATCCTGAACTGACTCAAATCATCACTGATTTATATTTATATAGAATTCTTGCTTCTCAAGTTTCATACTCATTCCTGATTTTAAAATTTCACGCCCTCTACCAAATATATGAATTAAAAGATTGAAATAAACCTTACAGTCGGATTTATGAAATTTACAACTTCCAGAAAAAATATAAAAAAAAACTTCAGAACAGTAAGCACTATTTTATTCAATAACATTTTATCAATATAATATCTTACTAACGTCTTTTATCGTTCGGAATGTTCTTTCAGGTTTTTAGTAAAACTAATGTCATATAAAGATAAAAGAAAACATTTCTTCAATAAATTTCATTATAGCAACGTTCATTTTTAGGCCTACTGTAACAAACTCAGAAACAATGTAGTCCTAACTTCACATGCATCATTTCAAAATAAATTCAAGGACTACTGTTATGTATGCTGAACTTATATGTAGAAGTCCTTGGTTAATCAATCGAAACTGCGTAACTCTCATTTCGAATACTGAATAAACGTGTAAATCATTGATTAGACATAATTAGCCTTGTTTCTGCATACAATAATATCAACACAACGCTATGATTTATGAAGTTATAATAGGTAAGATTTTAGTATTGTAGCTTTGAAAAAAACTTTCTTTAGTGCTTCCATCTAGAGATAGCTCTTTAAAACATGTATTAAAATTGATAAGTGAATTCTCTTTGATATAATGAAATAAATGTTATAAAATCATATATGTACATTTCATGTGGATTTTTTTTTTCTTATAGCAAAGCCACATCTGGCTATCTGCTGTATCCACCGAGTAGAATCGAATCCCTGATTTTCGCGTTGCAAGTCCGAAGACTTACTGCTGTCCTACTTGAATATTGTAACTAACTGCTATCGTCAACCAATACATGTATTGTATAACTCGTATTCTTTACAATTCTATTTTACTGATGCTAAGAAATGCTTGAAAATAATTATATTGTTGGTAAATAAAGTGAACAACATAGGGCCTATTGGTCCATCTCGATTTTTCCGTCCTTTGAAATAAAAAATAATTTAAATCAACAAATCTTAAAGCCAGCCCTCATCATTCATGTACTTGTATTTTTTTCTCAAACATATTTAAGTTCACCACCTGTACAACATACAATGGCAATCCATTCCAAAGGCCAACCACCCTGTTAGAAAAATGAAAACGTCTTAGCTGAAGATGACTCCTTTCCCTGCCAAAATTTATATTTGTGTCTTATAGCCCTAATATTATTTACCAAATTCATCAAATAACTTAAATCCTTTGTAAAGCAGTAGCATTCTTTCCACAGTCTGTAATAACCAAAATTTAAACTTATTTAAATAATTTATTGACCATTCCTTCATTTATAAAAATCAAAGAGAAATGGTTCTAACCCTAAGCCCTAAGGTATCACACTCATGCCATTAATGCAGTTTGACAGGACACCATTCATAACAACCCTCTACTTTCTTCAATCCATCCAATTTTCTGTCCAGTGAGACATCTCCTCCACATGTACAGATATAACTTTTTTTTTTTTTTTTTTTTTTAATGAGCCTTTTATGTATCCCTAAACTGTGAAGCACAAGTTTAAGGATAGACTGGTGATAGCAATGAGGAAGAAACACACACGTTATGAAGCAACAAAAATATTGAGGTAGGGAGGGCATTGTGTGGTTGTAACAGCAAATAGTGTACAATCTCCTAAAGCAGCAGGCCTATTTCAACCGATTTTAATGTTTCTTTGCTTACATTAATAATAAACTATTTGTGCTGTGACCACCAGAGGGATCAAATGCTGAATACTAATTTTGATCATATTTAATTTTCTTTCCTTAATCAATAAAAAATAATACCTTTCTTATGCTACATAAAATAACAATTAACCGTTTCCTTGAGGTATGATTTGATAATTTGTTTTGGCTTGTTTAATTGAAATTACCGAATGTAATGAAATTCCATATCTAGGTTACAAACGAAAAGACATTACATTAGGTAGAAAATCTAAATCATTGTTCATAAATTAAAATAAAAATTATTCAAAGAATGAGGGTAAAATGTAACATTTTATTGCAACATATATAATCACTCCATACAGCATATGCTTCTTAGATTTCCATTTTCATTAGCTTATCAAAGTTTAAAAGAATCACCCTTAATATGAATTCCTTTTAAGAATTTCTACATCAATTCAGCTGATCTCGGAAGCTAACATAGTTATTACAAATAAATTTTTCACTTACCAACTAAACAATATATGACTAATTTTAAAATGTAGGTGGCTACATAATTGTGTTTTATAGCGTTTCTAAAATATTCTAATGATTAAGTATTTAAATTAACTCTTGTTTTCACACAAATTATCTTTATTATTGACAGTTCGTTTAATTAAACCACTTCTAGCTCATAACAACGCCCTCACATGGGTAGCTTTATAAAATCACACTCTAAACAAAATTTCTACAAAACATGAAATATAATAATCCAGTAAAACATACCTTGGAATTAAAATTAACCTATGCCAACCAATGTTTCCAACAACAACCAGCAATAACATGTTTTTCGTTACCACCTTAAATTACACAAGTTTATAAAACAAGCCTAATCACATATACTGTGCATGAACATTCAAGTTCTAGTACTAATTTTACATTTTCAAAAACTTTCAAAATAATTTCTTGGATGAAAATGTAAACTTCAGTACATTATTTTCCATACAACAATCACTACTGTGGAAAGAAATTTATTTATCATCTGGAATATATGAATCCTTGAATCAATATCAGGAATCACACTTGAGGTCTTGCTTCCATACAACAATCACTACTGTGGAAAGAAATTTAATTATTATCTGGAATATAAGAATCCTTGAAACAATATCAGGAATCACACTTGAGGTCTTGTTTCCATACAACAGTCACTACTGTGGAAAGAAATTTAATTATCATCTGGAATAAAAGAATCCCTGAATCAGTATCAGGAATCACACTTAAGGTCTTGTTTCCAAACAACAATCACTACTGTGGAAAGAAATTTAATTATCATCTGAAATATAAGAATCCTTGAATCAATATCAGGAAATCACACTTAAGGTCCTGTTTCCATGAAAACTTGAGTATAGTTCCCATAACCAGAGAAGCTTAAACTTATCAATCAGATATTATAGCTGTGATCAATGTTTTATTGAAAATCTTCATTATAATTTCTAACAACAACAACAAAAATTT
Source organism: Tachypleus tridentatus (assembly GCF_004210375.1). NCBI lineage: Eukaryota > Metazoa > Arthropoda > Merostomata > Xiphosura > Limulidae > Tachypleus > Tachypleus tridentatus. Next base: position 165,067,036 of record NC_134830.1, on the reverse strand, counting down.
TGTTCCACTACTTGTTCCCTGGAGCCAACCAACAGTGAAACATGACTTCCACCTCTAAGAAAAGAAACCATGACAACAAATGACTATAATGTTTTAGGTAAAAAAATTGATGACAAATTAATCTAAAAGTTCAAGGTAAAGAAAACATTTCAAAAAACCTTTACATTGTTGTAAGTTAAGAAATACTCCTAACATAATAACTTAACAAAATTTAAATGAAAAAAAAATACTATACATTTTACCACATGTAGAATCCACAGTAGTTGGTTCTTCTGTAGCATTCAAGGTAACAAATACAAATCAGAAGCTCCTAAACAGTATTCTATAAAAAAGCTATGGGAACTTTGTATTACGACATACTAGGCAAAGAAATTAGGGTAATTAGTTCGTTTTCACAGTTCATATTAGAGACATAATCAGAACTGTTTATATCGTTATAGCAGAGAAACTATGATAATAAACCCTTTTACAGTGTTCTAGTACATAAAACATGGTTAACACAATGCTTTTGCTATGGTCTAATTGACCTTGGTAGTTTTAGATTTCTCATAAGTCTTTGTTAGATCTTGAAACAGGTATGCTTCTTAGAGTAAAATTCTTAAGTAAAAGAAAAATTACTAAATTAGTTATTCATTAGGTTTTGAAAATATTTTTTTTACCTCTTGAAAAAATATTCAAACACAAGTTTCTACTAAACTTTATATCTACAATGAGGACATTTTTATGAATTAACACAAATGGAATGTTTTAGTATAAAACATTTGTTCAACTGAAACAAATGTTTTGTTAGAGACAATACTAAAAGTAATTTTTACACTACCTTTTAACTGAAAAGGGTAGAGTGGTAAAGAAAAAATAAAAAGATAAACATTATGATGCATTTTGGAACTTTCCTTTTAAAGAAGTTAATGACGTTTTTGAAAGCTTAGCAAAAACATTTCAAAACTATTCGATTAAAACTGCTTAACTTTAACATTTTCATCACTGTTACTTGCAGTTAAAATTTAACATTATAAAAATCAATCAAAGAACTGAAAGAAACAATAATATGCACTTGGTAATGGTAAGAATGTGCTGGTGCAAACTGAACTTGGTTCGGGTTCTAATTCAAGCACAGTTCGTAACATTCCAATTAACTACAATTTAAAATCTAACTTAAGAGGCATTAATCAGAGGCGTTAAAGATTTTAATCACCCACCACCTTCTGTTGTTGAGAATCCTTTCACGAAAATTACGTCTTTTTTGCTCCAAGCGTTTGCACAGCATTCAACTTCATCCACACACACACATACACACAAACTTACATCCAATACACACAGGAAGAACATTAAGTAAACAGTAAACAGACTGAGACGCACAGAATTACAAAATGAAGAAGTCTTGCCACAAATATTCAATACGCTTCATGAGAGCTTGCTAATCTACACAGTTACGAGTAAATAATATTACAAGAAAGGATATTCTTATGAATTGTAGTGAAACACTAAGATTTTTTAAACAGAAAAAAAATATCAACACACAGATTTGGATATGTTATTCAGCTCACCTTGCAAGTTCACAAGTCCCTTACAACATGACTAAGGTACGAGAATGGTCAACCTAGTTGTACGTGGTATTGCAATATCACTAAGAGTAGTGGAAGATGTAGAGAATCACTACAGAGTGCTTATCACAATCTACCTATTCGTCGTAACAAAGCAAAGCTCTACAACAGAAGTGAAACCAATGTCTAAAGGTGCCATTAAGTAACGTGCCAATAAATATCTTTCTTAAGAAATACATTTATATTTTCTAACAGTTATAAAGATTTGATCAAAAGAGATGATCTAAAACTCATTATGGCACTTTCTATTACATAATTCATTATTTAATTAACAAAAATTATTTTCTCAATCAATTATATATTTGCAGTAATAGAGGAAAATAACGTAGCTTGATGTAAAGCAAGTAATAAAATAGACAAAGTAATGCATTTAGAATATTCTTTTTCTGAATGATATACTTCTAGTTTAAAGGTATCATTATTACGCAGCAATTGTAGGTGGTGTCTCAACAAGAGGGGGGAACAGAAGAAGAAACCAGAGTTAGAATGACATATTTGAGTCATCCCACTCAAGCTCTCGCTCCTTAACTTTCTCAGTTTCTTCCTCAGAACTCTCCCCATCATGATAGTTACTACCGTCATCAGAATCGCTGTCATCATCTTCTTGAACGGGTCGAGTTTCTTTCTGCTCTAGAACTTGCTGAAAAAACCAAAAAATTAAAAATTATCCTTCCAAACGAAAGGGAATAGAAGGAAAAACCTTCATATTATGCTATGAATTTCTCTTGAAATGCATTCTTCTCAACTTTAAACCATCAGATAAGGTTATGATAAGGCTTGAGATGATAGGTTTGTAATAAAGTTTATTTAGGCAACTTTATATGATAAACAAATCAGTATCTTAATGATTTATGAAATATCTACTAACAAAACTATTGCAAATAACCACAGAGTCACTGTACTTACATGCATGGAATTAATAGCGAGTACAAATTCACTGTGTTAGTGTATAATATAACATCAAAGAAGAAAAAGAGGTCTTTTGGTCCATCTTATCCTATTCCACAAAAGAACTCATCCAATCCTTACTATTTAAATGTTCCTTATGCTTTCTCTTAAACTCCCTTAAATTAACTTCACCTTCAACACATGAAAACAGCCCTTATCAAAGGCCAACTACCCTTTTAGAGAAATTAAGCTGTCTTAGCTGAAGATGACTCCTACTCAGCAAGGATTTATATTTTTGTCCCCTTGTGTTAGCCATTCTCAAAATCAAATACGTAAAAACTTATGCATCAACACTAACAATTTCCTTAGAAGTCTTAAACGACCTCAATAAAATCCCCTCAGTAACATTAGTTAACTTCCAATCTTCTGGTACTGACTCACTATAACAAGAATTTAGTAAAACAGTAACAAGTGGCTACCATATCCAATCATATCCCCTCAGTAACATTAGCCAACTTCCAATCTTCTAGCACTGACTCACTATAACAAGGCTTTAGTAAAACAGTAACAAGTGGCTACCATATCCAATTATATCCATTCAGTAACATTAGCCAGCTTCCAATCTTATGGCACTTGCTTACTATACAAGAATTTGGTAGAATACTAGCCCGTGGTTCACATATCCAATTCTTTATTTCCCTCAAAAAACCCTTTGGTAACACCTGGAGCTTTACCATTTCTTAAACATTCCTTTTTTTTTTTCTTTACAAACTCAATTAATGTGATCACCTTGTTCAATTTGGCAGCTGTTCAGGATGATGAATACTGCTGAAGTCTTCATTATTAAAAACTGAAGGAAAAGTAAAATTCGCTAACCCAATCATCTCATAACAATCGGATACTACTAGCCTCAAAGATCCTACTTCCATCCTAACATTTTGCTTATCCTTAAGGTATTTGAAGAAGTCCTTACTACAAACGTTTAGTTTTAGCAAACCTATTTAAATATACTTTTTAATTTCTCATTTGGCCAACTATTCTGGTCCCCTACAATCCTTTAAATCTCCAGCCATTGCAGTCAGTTTAAATTTTTTATATTTATAATGTTTTGTTCTTTATCCTTTGTAAGCCAACCTGGTTTTTTCACTTGCAGTCTTTTTTCTCTATGTAATATACTGTACAAAATTAACAGCAAGTAGAGAGCCACTTTACACACCCACACTGATGGAATTTAAAATCGTTATCCAATCATTACTACAAAGTCACTGTAACATCTCCCAAAATGCAAGACATATACATATCACTGTTCATATTCATTAGTTAGTTTTATATCCATGTATAATGTTACTGTATTTACACCTAGTGAATTAGTATCCAACTACAAAACTAAAATACCACAACTTACTACTTATAACCAAGCTACTAAACTTCAACTGTTTGAAACAACAAACAAGTACTACTGTACCTCTCCTGTCTGATAAACAAATGTAGAATTATAGCCATTTATGACATCAAAGTACTTATATACAAGTCCAAAGTCATAGTACTTACATCCATGGGATTGACAGTGATTGTGAGGGATGAGTCATCCCAAGCCATCTCTTGTTCATCATCTCGCGCGTCCTGAGACTGATGGTGAGCTGCACGAATACGGATGACTCCTAGTACAATCATGAAGATGAGGAAGCCAACACAAACCACTATAATGATAGTCATGGCATGACCTATTTAAAAAGCAACAAAAATAACTGGTTTATACACAGTTAATAAATTTGTATTAAAATGAGTGACCATAAGAGCAAACAACTGATGAACCAATGTTATATCTCAGTACTTTTTGAATTTTATTAGCATGATAAGTGGTCTTTCAGCCTCCTTAATAATTATTCACTAAAGTGGAACATTTTATCAACCAAATAATCAACTTGTTAATATGTTTTTTCAACCCCAGTACCAAATTAATTCTGACTTACTAGCAGAAGTCTTGGTCACAGTTTCTCCAATGTCCACGTTGTCCGATTTGACCCGAGGAACTTGACTATTTACCACGTGCTTGTTAACTTGAGCATGAGCAAATGAGACAGGATTGAGCTGATTTTCTACCTCATGACTAGGTTCTGCACGCGGATGAATTACTGTTAGCTGAAAAGAGAAAAATTCAAAGGTTGGCCCAATTTATTAAACTACAACATAGACTACACTTACTTTCTTCACAAACAGATCAAAGTATGTTCACAATAGATGTTGCTTAAACATTTTCAAAATTAAGTCCTGATGCTCAACTTTGGGTAGAGGTAAAAGAAATTCATGTAGAAATTTCAGGCCTTCAAGCATTTTTTGATGAATTTGTAAATATGAATTACGACTCTAAAAATATAAACCTTTTGTTAAGCTTAGTATACTTTAGAGGAGTTGTGGAAACTCATTTCCATTAAATTTTAAAATTAAAAAGAAAATGTACCGTTTCCAATTTGACATCTCAGTCTCCTAATCTACTGTTATGGACAAAGATACAATAATATCTATTACTGGTTTCATCACATTCCAATACCCAGTGCCAAGTATCAACTGGCTACTTCCTCCTGACTAAAATGTAATACATTTGTATGTATATTCACAAAATTTTCATAAATAGAGAAGTTAATTTTTGCAGTATTATATCACAAGTGAGATTATTTATGTCACAGGTGCAATAAACAGTGCATGCATATCTGAAAGCAAACAATGTTTAACAGAAAATTGTTTTTCCAATAAATATTAATTTACTTTTATTATCAAGTATAACATAAAAAGACTAGTTTGGTGTCCTTTTTTGTACAAACATTATGAATTTTATATTCTGGAAAAAGGGTGGAGGTGATTCTTTGTGCATCCAGTGAACCCCACCCCTAACCTCCCATAGTATTCATGTTTTCTTTTGTTATTAAAAAATAAGTTAATACACATAATGTTGGTGATGCACTATGCATCAGTATGTTCAGGAAACATGCTGTCTTAACTACCTACATACTTAATATATTTCTGTGATCATAAAAAAGACGTGACATCTAAGATTATCATCTTGACTATCTCTCCTACTTTGTGTAAATTTTTAATTTCTCTAAAAGTGATTACAAATGCAAGAGAAAGTCTTAAGATACTATAATTATTGTGTTGAAGTTACTGCACTTAAAATCCTAATACAATGTGAAAAATATACAAAACACAACAACAACACCTCAAGGAACTGAATGTGGTACAACATCAGTATGCATTTAGTCACAGTGACAGATAGAGTACCAGAAGTGCATTAAGATTCTTAAGTATACTTTACAGGGTCAAGGTATATGGCTTACCAGCCATGTAAATAGATGACTTATAAAGTACTGAACACTTAAACTAGTGATCCTAGTAACAGCTATGAAAAGCTATAAATAGTTATTCAGACATGATTAGTGTGAAATGTGTTGTACTTGCATGAATTTTATTACAGTTAATTGAAGCTATTACATTTAAAGCTAAAAAAACATTAAGTATTTTAACAAAGTTATGGCTTTGTTTTCAGAACGTGTCTCAGTTTTACAGATAAGTTAGGCATTTTAAAAAACTAATAAAAAAACAATTTTAGAGCCACTTCAAAGCCTGAAATTTTCTGCATGCTGTCACTGCAACTTATAATCTACCAAACAGAACTTTCTAAATAATATTATTTGTAAATAATAATCATGCAATAAGTAACACTATGTTAAAGTAATGCATTATTTTAGACAAATGAAATCTCACCGTTTGCATGTATTCATTGCTGATGAAACGACTGTTCAGTTCAGAACAAACCAGTTTAAAAGCCCGGTTTAGATAATATGCAGGCTTGTGATTAAAGTACAGGATCTGTCGTAGAATCAGTTCGTAATTGTGAATTCTGTCTGCCCCTGAAAACAAGAGGAATCACTTTCTAGTCTAAAAGAAAAACTTTCACTGGGCTAAAAGCCCACGAACATGAAATTCTATAAATTAATCTGTAAAAACACTGGAACATAATGTAATCATGCTAAATGTTTAGAGGGACAAAAGAATGCAATTCAAACACACTTAGGACACTTTTTATGCAATTAAATGAATTAAAAGGTGTCTTTCTAATATTTGTAAAGTCAAATTAATCATGTCATCATATTAAAAATGTCTTCTGAGTTTCTATAAAGAGTTTCCTAATTACATTACCACTCCTGTCTCTTTTCTGATTTATTGTTTCACTTTTTCCTAAACGGAATTTTGTTTTCATAGTGATTTTAATTTCATTTTCTCAATGTTATTTTATCGTTATAGATTAAGACAAAACAGAAAAACTAATTTGACTCGTACAGATGGATGGAACTTCTACCTTACTATCTTAGCCTCAAACATTTGATATGAAGGTATTTTGGGGTGTAAGAATTAGTCAGATGTGTTTGTTATTGCTAGGCTTATTATGGTTTTCTTCATGGATGTGTAAAGAAATTCAGAAAAAAAAAATTAGTGAAAGGTGCAATCACATGTACTTTCAATACTTTAATTTCCATGAGTTATTCTTGACCAATCACACAGTTTTTATACAAACTTCTAAGAAATTTTCAACCGCTCGAGCAGTGCTGCTTGCATTATGTGCACTGAACAGTATCAATGCTACTGTTAATACATACTGTAGTACCAGACTGTAGTATATGTTTTCTATTCCTTTTAATTAAAAGTTCACAGTTTTTTGGGTTTTTCTGTCCTTGTTTCTCCCTGGGTTGAAACACTGTATTACTCATGCAAGTTTCTAACCAACTTTTCCTAGGAACTAATTGGGTCAAGTGGAGATTAGGTGCCTTCTTGTCTGATCCACCTGTAGAAATAACAAAGTGCCTTTTAATATGAACACTGAGTTATTCTCTTCAGCAAACTTGGCAGTAGTTGGAGACGGATTTACCCATGATATCCACTATCTATTAGCAAACTGATCTAGAAGACACCAATCATTGTTTCCTTGTATCAGGAACTCAAGAGTTTATTACCACATTTAAAAGTACATTTTATGAGAATCTACTTAAATTTTAGTAGATTTTCCACACAGGTTCTCTAAGGTTATAACATAAATTCATCACCAATGTATTAGTTTAAGATACAGTAAAACTCCCAAAGACCTCACAAAAGTATATTGCGTGCATAACTCCAGATATTGATTTTATTATATTTTAGGGGAACTTTTTTAAATCTTCTTTCATGTGTTATATGCAGTTTAGGTTAAGATGCTATTACCTTCACTTAATTTAGAGCACGCACCATGAGTTCTTGCTAGTATATTACGTTTATTTACATTCATGGTAACAGATGTATTTTAGTATTCTTAATAAAGCACTGCCACTGGTATTGTTAGAATTGTATTTGCTTTGTTTATTAAGATACTTTAACTGCCAAGAGAACCAGCATTAGCAACTTGGAATTCACTACCTGAGTGTATCATTATTTTATTTATGTAGATTAAAGTGAGAGGCAACGTAAAATGTGGGATTGTTTTCCTTTTGCTTTGTGATTAAATTTTATAGTTCAGTAAGGGAAGAAGACAGAACATCCTGACATTTTTTGTTCTACTAAAGTCTTTATCAGCTTCTGCTGATCCAACACTTTCTATCCAGTTTATTAAAAATAGTTTTTTTTAACTAATTTGTTACCTTTTTTTTTTTATTTCTGACCTTTATATAACTTATTCCAAATCAAAAGTTCTTTCTAATTAATTTTTATCAATGAATGCTTTTTATTTTGTTTGTTAATTTTATTCCATTCATCTTAAACATTAGTTGTTTACACTCACCATAGACAATTAGTCCTCCTTTATTGTCTCTGTGATGGATTCCAAGATGCATCAGGAGATTTTCTGGCAGCTGAAAATATTCATGATCTGGATTTAGAGGAGGATAAACCTGTACAGAACACTTGTCCAATTTATAGTCCGTACTGACCATTGCATCAGAGAACTCTTCCTCGTGGTGCTGATTAACTGCAAGGGATATCGTATTGAAAAGTTCAATACCCTGCTTAAAGGCCTCATACTCTCGAGCAAGGTTAGAAGTGCCATTGATACTGATTCTTGGCTGGTCTGGTTTGAGAACCATCACGTAACCTCTGACTTCTGGAACTTTCTGCCTTTTTCCATTAGAACACCTGAATGTTAAAGTTTAATGGACATTTTTACAATTTTGACAATTTAAGATACATATTTCTTTTAAACAGTATCAGATTATTACTATTACTCACAATACAACATGTCTGTTCTTTTTGTAGGTTGGAAATTAGATATAAAATCTTAACCCCCCCCCCCTCCACACACACGAAACTTTTGTACTTACGTTACATCAGTGTCAATGTACACATTACGATGACCAGGAGTAGGAAATTCCCTGGTGTTTAAATACATTATTTCAGACATTAGTTTTTCCAAGTTTTCTTGACTCTCTCCTTCAATGGTCACTTGTGTCTTTTTAGAGTTGGTTGTAAGTTCCTTCAAATGGAACAAAAGTAAAGTTTAACATTGCAGATGAAATAAAACTAAAGCTCAATGTATCAAATGAAACAAAAGTAAAATGAAGGTTCATTTATTAAATGGGAAAGGAAATGTACCATAAGGAACAAAAGACCAGTGTCTTATTTAGGACAGAAACAACGATTAACATATTAGAGATAATTACAAACGAATGTGTCAGTGGGGTAAAATTGTTAAGACAGTATAGGAAAAGAAATTCAGATTAATATGTGTGAGATACTATGTATTACCTTGTATAATGTCATACACATAAAGTTTACTCTTTTTTATGTGTATATGGACTTACATTTACACATAAAGTTTACTCTTTCTTTATGTGTATATGGACTTACATTTACACAGTACCTAAAAGATATGTTCTAATTATCTTACTAAACTTTTTGCCAAGTTACTCAGAAAGTATTACTTCTACCAAATCACTTGGAATATTCTTACCATTCCAGATTCCAAAATATCAGTCAGTGGTTCTTCAAGACTTTCCTTACACTGGTATAAACAAGATAAGACATCTGGGTTTTCGGTCTGGCCTCGTGAGAGCGACAAACCAGCAAGATAACCACGGAAATGGAAGGCAGTCTTATTTGCTTTTCCTAAAAATGCAATGGAAGAAATCATTACACTATTCTTTGATAGATTGTTTAGGCAGAGTATTCACGATGAAACTTTGTGTAATGGACGGCAACTGTTGACGACGAAAGGCGGAAGACTTTCAAACGCCGTCCCTCTACACTTGTGCCTCCACAACAGACAGTTGCCATCCATTCTACAAAGTTTCAACATCATTACACTAAACTTTTTAATATATTATTAAATCATTACTTACTTCATCAGTGTATGAATATTTTCAGTAATGTTTAAAAATATTTACCAAATATAGAATAATGTGTTAAATAATTATAAAACTGTTGTATTATTGTTAAACTACAAAACAACATGTAGGTTCATTTATTACAAGTTATAGAGTTTACAGTAGGAAAGAATATTTGAAAACAAGTCTTACATTTCAATCACTGGTGTGATAATTCTTAAGCATGCAGAATGATCATACCATTGATCAAAAGTTTGTATCTGATTTTAAAATATTCTTCATAACTGTAAAAGCTGTAAATTGTAACAAAATAATACTTATAATCATGTGTAAGTTAGTTTCTACTCGTATTATTATATGTTGTCTAACCATTTTATTATTATGTCCCCCCTTCTAATATTTGGTTTGACCACACTTTGTTGTAAACAATCTACTTCACAAAATGTCAAAAGATATCTTGTTCAAGTGTTGCTTATCTGTTGAGGACTGTGGTTAATAATCAATGTGTAGACATTGGCAAAGAATTATAGTAGTGTATGTGATGTTAAAATTCATCTGAAACTACTGAGAATAAAAAAAAAAGGCCAAGTGAATACATTCCCTTCATTAGTAGAAAAAAAATAACAAAGACAAGAACCTCATGTTATTTACTTCATGTGTAATTTAGAATCAGAAGAGAGAAAAGTAAAATGTAACTCGCTTACACCATTGTCACATGCTTACAGTGATAGACTGTTCAACATTTGCAGTGACTTTTTTGTATGCACCTGAGAAAACCAGTTTTCAAACAGTATCACAGTTTATATTAAGTCCTTTTGAAAGTCATGATTGAATATTGACCACTGTTGGAAGTCAGTCACTAATGTCTGATTGCTATAATTTTCACAGTGACAGATGTAATTCCCTATGACTGTCTTTAAACAGTCTGTTAAAAAAAAAAAGACAACAATGCTCCCATAAAACAATGAAAAGGACTTCTTTCTCTAATGGATATAGGGGAAGATGTTTCAGTTTTATTCATTGTCATGCACAGTAACAACAATATGGATAACTTCTGCACTAATAATAGGCTGTTACGTGTATATGAATTCAACTATATGTAAGTTATAACTTTCCTATTCTGAAAATGAATTTCCTTTAGGAACTTACCTCTTTCACAAGATTAGCTACTCTCATTCAGTACTGCTCTCTATATGCGAACTTTTTCTTTACGCATGCTACAAGCCTTATGCTCCCCCTATTGGAATTGCAAGATTCCAAAATGTTTTTCACATAAATCATCATGCATCACATCATCATCAACAGAAACATGACATGCTCATGTGACGTGCGGCTCCCTCTGCACTCCTTTACCAAACTATCACTTCAAAGTTTGGCACAAGATGGCAGCACCAAAGAAAAGTAAGGAAGAAGGATGGGAAGTGTGAACTGAGGTAAGTACCTATCAAAGATACATTTTCAGTATAGGAAAATTATAACTTCCAATACTGTACTTATCCCATCCCATAAGATTAGCTATAATCCTACACCAACAAGGAGGTACCAGTGAGAAGGAAAAACAGAAGTACCACCTGAAATGAGAAATTCAGATCCAAAGATCAGAAGAGGAAAATGAGAGGAACACATTGGAGTAGGAGAATATGTGGCAGGAAAGTGATCTTAACCAAATAAATATATTGTAACTCAATCCCACAATAAAAAAGATGGGTAAATAAGATGCACCCCTGAGTGTAGAGTGGCTAGGATATGGTAAACAATACATCCAAACGTACTTGTGGGGTACCGAAATCTGTGAAAGTGTAGGATGAGAATCATGTCACCTTCATCTCAAACCCAAGAGCTGAGAATTAAGGGCCATTCTAATTTCTGGGTATGACAAAAATTAGCTCTTAGCTATCTGTCCATGAATTTGACATCTGGTATTAAAAAGATGTCTATCACATGGAATCAACTTCTCCAAATATTGCACAGGCCAGGACTATATAAATGGCAATAACTTTCCTGTAAGAAGCAAATGAGAGATAGTTAAGGCCAGAACCACAGCAATCCCAAGTACCACTGCTGTGACTTACAACAAAGATGGAGGAAATAGAGAGAGGAAGATAGACAATCCAAACTCCCTTGAGGACTTGTGTTCATTGGTTCACTCTAATCCAGAATCTCCTCATAGGGTACTGACATCCAGATGAGGGTAGGATGAGAGCTCCCAAATGTAGGGGTGAACTGCATTTTGACATCTCACTCTATTGTATTGGTTCTCACAAATAGGATATTACATCATCTACACCCACAGAACACCACTGCCCTACTCTGAAACTGAATTATTATTGTGTGGAAAGAATTCAGCAGGATGTCTTCATGGTAAACCATCCTAGTAACTTGGAACTGGAAATGGCAAGGATTCCAATATTTCATTTCAAGAAAGGAGGGTGACAATGTAGTGGAGTGTCAAGAGGAACAACGTCATCAGAGACAGTGCAATGGGTGACCACAAAACCTTATTTTGGAAATCAAACTATATCAAGTTATTCCTGGAAGAATAAAGAACAGGCCTGATTGCTCATTGCAAGAGCAATTCATGAACCACTTCTTTTAGATGATGGCTGGTTACAGGATCTTAAGAAAAGAAAAGAAAAAACAGAGGTGGGGAAAGAAAGTGGACAATGATTCCTTTTGACAGAATCTGAAGTACCTATTAATTATCAAGAAAGAACATCAGAAATGAAGAAACTAAAAGAGCCAAGTCACCATCAGACCCAAACCCACTTGGTAGTCACTGATACTGTTAGCAATAATGGATGTGTCTTCAAGGAAGGTGATGAGAAAAAGTACTTCAAGTAGAAGGAAAGGATAAAAACTGGCAAGGTGGAGGATGGAAAACAGGAATTGAAGGCATATGATACTCTGGATGAGACAAACGGGCTACAATATTCATTAAGGTGAATTGATAAGTTTCCATGGCCAGATCTCAGAAATGGGACCATATGTAACTCCCAGAGCTTTGTCAAGGAAAAACGGACCAGAGCCAATATAGCATCACCACCTACAAGGTCCTAAAAACAACCAAAACCATGCATGTAATAGCAGAATTAAAAATAATATGTGGGCTAAAGTAAAGGAAATAAAGGCAAGGGTATCTGTGGACAGCTTCAGGTAGGATTTGTATGGAAGAGACTGTAAGAGGTTAGTAAGTATAAGACACTTGTGAGAATATTGGACATGGGTAAGACTGACATTTAATTTGGGAGTCACCTCCAAACAGGTGACAAGGAACTTAACAATTACTAATCTAAAACTGCATAGTCTGCACAGAGATAAGAAAACTGATCAAAGGTCCTCGCATGATGCAACATGTTAATCCCCTCACTTAATTGTGGGGCATATTAATCAGCTCTAACCAAAATAATAGGGGAGGGAGATAATGGGTTGTGAAGCTAATTCATGCAATAAGGAAGAACAAGGTGAAAAGGAAATGAGTTAAAGGAATAAAACATCAGACACCTAAGACACAGAATCCTTAAAGACTGAATTAAGCCTACGAGACTCTTCAGGTTGGGAATGGTAAGAGATGGCTAACTGGAGACCAACTGAGACACAGACCGAAAGGTCTAGGAGACTTCTCAGGTTGGGAATGGGAAGAAATGGCAAACTCTGGGAACCAAAATAAGACTATCAAAGTCCTCATCAGTCTGAATAGGCTCAGCTGGCTCAGGAGAAGCCTGGGAACAAACATTGTACCATGAATCATTTGATCTCTTGATGTATAAAAGCAGATAAATCCATTATCAGATCTCCCCTACTTGAAGCCTGAGAAAAAAAGCCAGTCGCATGATGCAACCTCAAAAGAAAGTGGTAGCATTAACTTCGGAATTCACAGTATAGAAAAGGTTCACCAAAATCAAGTGCAGAAATAAAGTGACTATAATTAACTGATAAATACTAGTATATGAATTGATTAGAATGAAAACAAAGTAAGAAAATAACCATTTTGTGACAAAAGCATTGTGAAGCCTGAAGCACACTAAAGAAAACAGCCTGGCATGGCCAGGTGGTTAAGACACTCGACTTGTAATCTGAGGGTCGTGGGTTCGAATCCCCGTCACACCACACATGCTCATCCTTTCAGCCATGGAGGTGTTATAAAGTGATGGTCAATCTCACTATTTGTTGATAAAAGAGTAACATGAGAGTTGGCAGTGGGTGGTGATGACTAGCTGCCTTCCCTCTAGTCTTACACTGCTAAATTAGGAATGGTTAGTGCAGATAGCCCTCATGTAGCTTTCTGCGAAATTCAAAACAAACCAAAGAACACAGCAGAACTCAAATGCTGCCATATAACAAGCAATAGTTCAGTAAAGGAATGCACAGGGAGTCGCATGCATCACATGAGCATGCCTATCCTGTTTGTGAAGATGTGATAGTTCAGTAAAGGAATGCACAGGGAGTCGCATGCATCACATGAGCATGCCTATCCTGTTTGTGAGGATGTGATACATGATGATTTGCAGGAGAGACATGTTGAAAGCTTGCAATTCCAATAGAGGTAGAGTGGAATGCTTGTGGGATATTTAAAGAAAATCTCACATATATAGGGCAGCACTGAATAGGAATAGTTAATCTTCTGATAAAAGGTAAGTGTTTGTGTCTTCTTACATCAAAGCCACATCGGGCTTGCTGCTGAATTCACCGAGAGGAATCAAAACCCAGATTTTAACACTGTAAACCTGCAGACTTTATAGGCCAACAAATGTTCTGCATGACTGCTGTACGAGCAGGAAACTAAAAGGTAAATACTTTATTGTATCGGAATAATTACACATATTTATAGAAAGCTCAGAGTCAGTTATAGGAGTTTCATCTTATACATGCAGGAAAAATAGAAACAAAGATTCAAAATAAGACAATTTCAAAGTAATCTTTTATGATGAAGCAATAATTTATCAAAAATAATTTCAGTTCATGCATAACATTCATGCTTGTGAAATTACAGCTCGTACAATAACATAAATCAAAATGAAAGCACCTTTGTTGTCTTGACGTGTATTAACCTGGGAATGCTGCTATTTTCTACTCTACACTACTTTAGTAAAAAAAGTTTCAAGATTTAACTTTCTACTTTGAACTTCTTCTTAGTAGACAGAAATTACCAAAAATGTTATTTAATATTGAAAACACAGGAAGCCTAAAAAATGGAAAAGTGTGGGATACTTGTTGACCCAAAATAGGTTTGAGTAAGCACTAGCCACATCATGCAGAACTCTTGTTGGCCTGTAATAGGTTCAAGCAAGTACTAGCTAGATTGTGCAGAGAAGTTGTTGGCCTGTAGTAGGTTCTAGCACACACTAACCACATCGTGCAGAATGCTTGTTGGTCTGTAGTAGGTTCTAGCACACACTAACCACATCGTGCAGAATGCTTGTTGGTCTGTAATAGGTTCAAGCACACACTAGCCACATTATGCAGAATGCTTGTTGGTCTGTAATAGGTTCAAGCACACACTAGCCACATTATGCAGAATGCTTGTTGGTCTGTAATAGGTTCAAGCACACACTAGCCACATTATGCAGAATGCTTGTTGGTCTGTAATAGGTTCAAGCACACACTAGCCACATTATGCAGAATGCTTGTTGGTCTGTAATAGGTTCAAGCACACACAAGCCACATCATGCAGAACACTTGTTGCCCTGTAACAGGTTCAAGCACACACTAACCACATCATGCAGAACTCTTGTTGGCCTGTAACAGGTTCAAGCACACCCTAACCACATCATGCAGAACTCTTGTTGGCCTGTAAGAGGTTCAAGCACACACTAGCCACATCAGGCAGAACTCTTGTTGGTCTGTAGTAGGTTCAAGCAAGCACCAGCCAAGTCATGAAAAACACTTGTTGACCTGCAATCAGTGGCATATTTAGATAGGAACGGGAAGATGTTCAGTTCCAGAATCCATTGATAATTTTATTCTATGTAAAATTACATGGAATGTAAGGCCCACAAAAAGTATTAGCTCCTTCGCCCACACAACCTTAAATCTGCCACTGTTTGTAATAGGTTCAAGCAAGCACTAGGCACATCACATTACCTATCTTGATATATACAAATAGACGTATTTAAAAAAAAAAAACAACCCGTGTGTGGGAATTTCTGATAACATATTCAATCAGTATAGCTCAACGACAGTACTTAGTACAAGCTAAGTAAATAACACACAAAAACCTTGTTGACAGCAACAGCTAGCACTGAAAGTGTGTTGTCAAAATGTTATCAAATGTTGTTAAATGTTATTACCAGTTTTATTTGAGTTCCTGTGAAGTTATATCACACAAACTACTCATCTATATATACGTCATGCTCCATCAGCACAAGTCTCATATACCACATCATTGTGCACGTTACCTTCTTTATAAACAAGGTTATAAAATAAACATTTAAAAATAATTGTCATACGTATTAATTAAATTACCACATTTAATGATAACATTAGTTATGTGCTACTTTATTATTATGTTTTTAGTAAACTTTTGGGCCGATTAATATGGAATATTGTATCTCAGGACTGCTGTAGGTGACTTAAAAAGGTAGAAACGTTGTTCTCTACTTTTATCAGTAAGTGTTAGTACCCATACCAGCTGCCCCAAGATACATTTTTACTTCAAATGGGTTTTTCGTCATCACGAACATGGATATACATTCACTCATCACATTCTTTGACAAACAAAAATAACACAGAGATATAACTCTAGAAATTACCTGTTTCCTTCTTTATGTAGTACCACTCACCTTGCCAACAGGCTCCAACAGTAAAAACACTGTTGACATCCTTGATTGAATGTAAAGGCCAATCGTCAATAATTTCTGGATTATTAACAGAAGCACTAAACGTACGTCCATCCACATAGAGGGCAGCCTTAAGAGCAATAATCATTAAATTATTTTCTAATAAATTACAAGAGTTTATTAAATTCTGTGTTTTTTCTACTTAATATTTTAAGAAATTTAAAAGGGGATGAAATCTACATGATCCACAAAATATTTATCAGCTGAAGACAGTAGATTAATTTTGATTTATAGACTGAGAAAAAAAATAAAATATTTCAATGTTAAAAAGTCTAAGTCAGGGTTAATTCATTTATCATCTATACTAGTAGACCAAAAGTCTGAGATAATAACTGCTGGAAGTATGGAAAAAATGCATACCTGAGGAAAGTTCACACTGACAGCATAATGATGCCATTGGTTGTCACAAACTTCAGACATCTTCCACCTCCACTCAGCAGGTCTGAAGACACTAGGTCTCTCCTGATGAAACTCCCGTCGCAGAAGAAGAATTAGTTTACAGTTCCGAATAAAGATGGAGTAGTGGTGGCGATTGTAAACTGACAAAAAAAAATGTGTAAAACATAATACTGAAATAATTTTTAACAGAGTCTATTCACTCCAGTAAAATAACTATCCATTCAATGTTGAGACATCAATAACACTATAAAAATGGAAAGATTGTGTTTGTTTTTAATTTCGAGCAAAGCTACACGATGGTTAGTGCAGATAGCCTCTCTACGAGGTCTGTTCAAAAAATACGCAGGCTGTTTGAATTGCGCGGCTCCAGTTGGTTCCAGGGGAATCCGCTTGGTGTCGCTAGATTCGCACAGATCAGCTGATTACGACGCCATTTCCCGATTGCAGATATCTTCATTTGTGTATTAGCTATGCGGTTTTAAGTGAAGTGCGATTTTTTTTCGTTTGGCGGATTTCAGAATGAATGACCTGAAGGAGCAACGACTTGCTGTGAAATTTAGTGTTAAACTTGGAAAATCTGCGACTGAAATTTTTGCTATGCTTAACACGGCTTACAGTGATGTTGCTATGAAGCGTACGGCATGTTTCAAGTGGCATGAACGTTTTAAGGATGTTCGACAGTCCATTGAAGATGATAAGCGTCCTGGACGTCCTTCCACGTCAACTGATGACCCACACGTCGACAATCTCAACACCCTGGTGCGGGCAAATCGACGTCTGACTATCAGGGAGTTTGCTGAAGAGTGTGGGATATCAGTTGGATCTTGTTACGAGATTTGGACCGAAAAATTGAAGATGCACCAAGTTGCTGCGAAATTAGTGCCTCAGAACTCGTGAGTTTTTGGCCAAACACTCGATCACTGTTCTTCCCCACCCCACGCCCCTACTCACCTGACCTTGCTCCTTGCAATTTTTTCTTGTTCCCCAAACTCAAAAGACCCTTGAAAGGAAAAAGATTTGAGACGATTCCCGAGATTAAGGCAAATGCGACGAAGGAGCTGGAGGACATTACAAAAGAAGCGTACCAGGACTGATTCAACAAGTGGAAACACCGTTGGGATAAGTGTGTGCGTTGGGGAGGAGAGTACTTTGAAGGGGACCCAGACCTGTAACTTCTAAATAAAGTACATTTTGTTTTATGACGTCAGTCCGCGTATTTTTTTAACAGCCCTCGTATTTTTGCAGTGAAAGACTAGAGCAGTGGTTCCCAACCAGGGGTGCAAGATAGTGTTCCAGGGGATGTGAGATAACATTTGTTTTGGCCACCTTCACCTTTATTCTTAAATAAATAATTACTGTGAGGGGTGTGGGGCATAAAAAAGGTTCGGAACCAATGGGTCACTAGAGGGAAGGCAGCTAGTCATCGCTACCCGCCGCCAAATCTTGGGCTACTCTTTTACCAACGACTAGTGGGATTAACCGTCACATTATAATGCCCCCACTGCTGAAAGGGCGAGCATTTTTGGCATGACAGGAATTCGAACCTGTAACCCTGAGATTGCAATTAGAGTGTCCTAACCACCTAGTCATGCTGGGCCCCGTAAAGCTTTTAGAAAGTAGCCAAGCAATTTGTTTTTGTTCTCATGTTTCAAAAACTTCAAACTGCCTGTATTTTTTTTAATTTAAATTTCTGTATTTTCTTTACAGTTTATTCGTCCATTCAGTCTTACATGAGCTCCTACAAGTCTTAGGTCCTGTGTAAATAGTCATAAACTTCAAAACAATATATATACATACACCATTGCAAGTTAATGTCAGTGGTTTGATTGAACAAATATTACTTATTTTCCGTCTGCAAATATATCTTTTTAACGACCTTTTTTTTTTCTTAAATAGTTTTATTGCTACGTAACTTACAAGCTGTCCTTACTGTAACAACAAAAAAATAGTGGTTGTTTTTACAAACTTTATTGGTTATTTCCAGGGGAAGTTTAACTTCACAGAATAATTGTAGCTATGTACAGGGTTGCCTAAGTCCTTACCCATCCATATATCTTATGTATCCAGTGTATCTGTGTGCTGTCCCTCATTCTCGCTGCATAATATTATGCGACGCCATGTTCTGCGAGACATTTTCCTCAACATAGCAGGGGTTATTATTCCAAATGATGCGGTAACAGCTGCCTTCAACTCATCATTAGTATTGTAACGTTGTTTAAACACAATGTGAAAGGGTAGGGACTTACAGACCACCCTGTACTTTAACCGTAATAACAGAATTCAGTTTTCTTGTATTTTCTCTTGTTACGCCTATTCATACACATATGTAATTATTATTCGAAATTTTATTCTTGAGAAGTTGCTTGGTACAGAGCAAAGTCAAGCAGAAAAACAATTTTTATTAAGGCGGTTGACAATCGATGCTATTGGGAACATCTATGCTAACGTAAATAGGTAGGCAGTGTAAGCTACGAGACAGCGTCCACATTCTATCTCGTTTAAATACTTAAAAAAAAAAAATTGAAATGCGACAATCTCAAAAAGTTTTTCCCAACTATAATTTATAAAAATATTTTATTTAAAAAAACAACAAAAAACTCAATTTTCAAAAGCACAAATACAAAGTCCGCATTTCATAACGTTACACCTTAATTGCCCGAGATAAAGCCACGAGAACGAACCTCCGAGATTCTCTGTAAACCCTGTCAAATCCATCAAAATTTATGAATCCTTTTGGACTAGAGAAAGAACAAAAGTAAAAGCTGGCTCTTCATGACTATTTACATAATTCATAACTCCAGGGAAAATTCTTTATATATGATGAGAGTGAAATGAACAAAACAGATGAGAAGCGTTTTGCTGCTTCTTAAAAATAAGATTAAAAGTTTTTCTCCAAATTTACTAGTACATACTTGTATTACCACTAGATGGCACGCAATTTAATCATTATTTTCGATTCCAGTCACCGTATGTTTTTCTTTGTTTTGTTTTTTTAAATATCGCATCCAATCAAATGAAAACCATCGTTGGTGAAAAATGAAATACAAAAATACAGATGTGGGCGAATCTGCAAGCTATATTACTTGCAGTCAACGTGATAGTGGACTATAGAGTTTAGTGTATTAAATCCAGATATCCAGGCTTTCAGTGTGAACTATAGATACTTTCAACTGGATCACACTCGTTACGGAAATGTCATTATATTACTTTTTAAAACTTGTATATATGCTATATAAATTTTGTCATGGTCATAAAAACCAAAGTTATTCTTTAAAGAATGTCAAAACACACTAGCAGACGACTTCAGTAAAAAACAGTGAGTCTTAGAGAGTAAAACTCTGCATTGTTCCTGATTAACGCCCCAGGTGACGTGGCAAACTGCAAAATGGGCGCTAATTTTTCTCGTGATTTATTGATTTCAGTGGTAAAGAGTATGTATATGTTTGTATTTTTTTACTTTTTTTCAAATCAAAATTACGGTAGTAAAAAGGGATTACAACAGAGGATTATATGCTGTAATATAACTGTCACATACGGTAAGCTTTATAAAAATACTGGGGGACAATAAGTAGAGAGATGGTCTTAAATAAATAAATATTCTCAGTAGTATAGGGGTACTTGAGACTTACGTGAAGACTCCAGTAGTATAGGGGTACCTCAAACTTAAGTGAAAACTCCCAGTAGTATAGGGGTACTTGAAACTTAAGTGAAGACTTCCAGTAGTATAGGGGTACTTGAGACTCATGTGAAGATTCCAGTAGTATAGGGGTACTTGAAACTCATGTGAAGATTCCCAGTAGTATAGGGGTACTTGAAACTTATGTGAAGACTTCCAGTAGTATAGGGGTACTTGAGACTCATGTGAAGACTCCAGTAGTATAGGGGTACTTGAGACTCATGTGAAGACTCCAGTAGTATAGGAGGACTTGAGACTCATGTGAAGACTCCAGTAGTATAGGAGGACTTGAGACTCATGTGAAGACTCCAGTAGTATAGGGGTACTTGAGACTCATGTGAAGACTCCAGTAGTATAGGGGTACTTGAGACTCATGTGAAGACTCCAGTAGTATAGGGGTACTTGAGACTCATGTGAAGACTCCCAGTAGTATAGGGGTACTTGAGACTCATGTGAAGACTCCAGTAGTATAGGGGTACTTGAGACTCATGTGAAGACTCCAGTAGTATAGGAGGACTTGAGACTCATGTGAAGACTCCAGTAGTATAGGAGGACTTGAGACTCATGTGAAGACTCCCAGTAGTATAGGGGTACTTGAGACTCATGTGAAGACTCCAGTAGTATAGGGGTACTTGAGACTCATGTGAAGACTCCAGTAGTAGGGGTACTTGAGACTCATGTGAAGACCCAGTAGTATAGGGAGGACTTGAGACTCATGTGAAGACTCCAGTAGTATAGGGGCACTTGAGACTCATGTGAAGACTCCAGTAGTATAGGGTACTTGAGACTCATGTAAAGACTCCAGTAGTAGGGGTACTTGAGACTCATGTAAAGACTCCAGTAGTATAGGGGTACTTGAGACTCATGTGAAGACTCCCAGTAGTATAGGGGTACTTGAGACTCATGTGAAGACTCCAGTAGTATAGGGGTACTTGAGACTCATGTGAAGACTCCAGTAGTATAGGAGGACTTGAGACTCATGTGAAGACTCCAGTAGTATAGAGGACTTGAGACTCATGTGAAGACTCCAGTAGTATAGGAGGACTTGAAACTCATGTGAAGACTCCAGTAGTATAGGGGTACTTGAGACTCATGTGAAGACTCCAGTAGTATAGGGTACTTGAGACTCATGTGAAGACTCCCAGTAGTATAGGGTACTTGAGACTCATGTGAAGACTCCCAGTAGTATAGGGGTACTTGAGACTCATGTGAAGACCCAGTAGTATATAGGGTACTTGAGACTCATGTGAAGACTCCCAGTAGTATAGGGTACTTGAGACTCATGTGAAGATTCCCAGTAGTATAGGGTACTTGAGACTCATGTGAAGACTCCAGTAGTATAGGGGTACTTGAGACTCATGTGAAGACTCCCAGTAGTATAGGAGGACTTGAGACTCATGTGAAGACTCTCATGCCCGGTCCAAATGTGAGTTATCAAAGTAAATAAAAAAAAAAAAGCTATCAACAACTTCAGCCCAGATTTAAACACAAAGTAAGCAGTTGTCAAAATTATACATATATATTTGTTTTTCCTTGGCAGAACATGAAATAAATATGGATTACCAAGTACGCTCATCTAATTTATTAAAAGGGTAACACGTGATAAGGCAGACGCATGGAGAAACGAAAGAAAAGGCGTAGATGAGAGACAAATCAATAGAGATAACTTGATGAAGTAAAAACGAACATACTAAAAACTGGCAAAGACTGACAGATGACAGTGGATAACTAATGACAAAGATCTACAGAAATATGGTGTTCAGTATTTAATTAAAAGGCTCTGACATGAATGGTTACAGCACAAACAGTGTACTGGAGTGATGGATGTTTTTATTTATAAGTGAAGCAGAAATGACGGATAGACAGACCGTTAATCTTAAAAAACTCATTTACCCAAGTTTTGACGAGTACAGTAGAGAAATGCGGTACTTGAGAGATTTAATACATATGTAGATAAAATCAAGTGTATAAACAAAATACACATTATACGTGGAGAAATAAGTGGGAAGAAAATATATTTTAAAAAAAATTGTTCACTGTTCATTCAAGTTCGTTGCGCCACCACGCGGATTTTTGAATAATAAAGTGATAACATTTCTAGCTCACGTGCAAAGTGAAAATGTTGGATACGTTTTATTTACGTCAACAAACATTTTTTTCACGAGTTATAACGAGGTACACTTGCGATTAAAAAGAAATTATATTACTAGTTTGGTTGAAGAATTGTGTTTAACTTATCGACACAGAACGTGTCACGCTAGAAATCGGGTTTCGATACCTGTAGTGGGAAGTGCGTATCTAAACCTATTGTAACAACACAGTTCGACTTACCAGCTTCTTGCACACGTTTTTTCTCTTATTGCCTTAATATTAAAACACTTATAACTATGTGTTGTTTTCTTTTCTTTGGGTAATTTTTCAGTTTCCACTTTTACTGGATTGTGATTAATGAATGGGTTAACACCAACACGCGACTTACCGTTGGCCAGGTTTGGTTTGTTTTGAATTTCGCGCAAACCTCTATATGCGCTAGCCAGCCGTTCCTAATTTAGCAGTGTAAGACTAGAGGGAAGGCTGCTAGTCATTACCACCCACAGCCAACTCTTGGACTACTCTTATACCAACGAATAGTGGGATTGACGGCAAACATTATAACGCCACCACGCCTCTCTGTGGTTCTTCAGCAGTAAATCTAAAGACTTACAGTACTAAAGACTGGGCTTAGATACCCATGCTGGGCAGACCGTAGAAAGCCCATAGTGTAGTTTTGTACTTCAAAATATACAAGCGTTTCTTATTCGAGATATTTCATTAGATAATGGTTCCTCCAGTGAAACATATGTCTACAGACTTGCAACGCTTGAAACCGGGTTTCGCTATCCATGCTGGGCAGAGCACAGAAAGCCCATTGTGTAGTTTTGTACTTGAAAACATACAAACGTTTCTTATTCGAATCATTAAATAATGCTCCATCAGTGGCACAGCAGATTGTTTACACACTAAAAACACTAGAAACCGGATTTCGATATACGTGGTTGGCAGAGCAGAGAGAGATCATTGTCCATCTTTGTGCTTAATCATAGACAAAGAGACAATTAAGTAATAATGTCTGTTGACCGAAAACTTGTACCTCGGAAGTGCTTATTTGAACCTACTGTCACAATAAAGTTCGACCTACCAGCACCTTACCTACACATTTTCCTTATTACCTCAACATTATGTATTAACCTATACAAATGTTCCTGTTCATCCAACTTTACTCACCTATCTATGAAACCTTATACCACTTAATCCGCTCGTCTTATGACTTTCATCTTATAACAGCCATCTTTTACCTCATTTATCCACTGTTTTGCCCATGAACTTCTAATTTATTTCTTTTCAATCCATTCCATTCTTCTCACTTTTATGGTTTATCCACAACCTCAGCGTCCTCGAAGAAGCCAAGATCAGCAGCATTGAAGCCACCATCAAGAGACGTCTCCGATGGACAGGCCATATGCTCCGAATGGATGACAGCCGACTTCCGAAACAACTCCTGTATGGTCAACTGAAAAACGGGAAACGAATAAGAGGAAGACAGAAGAAGCGGTTCAAGGATGGCCTGAAGACAACACTCAAGAGCTGCAACACTGATGTTAACAACTGGGAAACTCTCGCTCACGACCGAACCACCTGGAGATCCCTTATCCATCAAGGAGCAAAATTATTTGAGTCATCAAGAAGACAACACATTGAAGAGAAGCGAGAGAAGAAAAAAACAACGCCAGCTGCTACTGAAACCTGTCCTTCCCTCTGAACTGACCTACCCTCACTACCAGAAGACCTGTGCTGCAAGGATTGGCTTCATTAGCCATCTCCAGACCCATGTACGAACTTGAAGGACCAACATCCTCGAGGGATCGCCACGACGACAAGTTTATCCACAATACAACTTGCGATCAGATCATTCTTTCTATATCTCCACAGTACTTGAGTATATACCCATTACTAACATATTTCCACCCTCAATCCATCAGTTTTATTTTTTATCATTCTACATGTACTTCTAGCTGCGACCCACAAAATAACATATGCAGTAATTTTTACGCCCCTCACTAAAATTTAAGTTCTTTATTTTATCATTTTCACACACACAAAATATATGCTATGCTTTCTTGCAGGCATCATGTGTTAGACTAATAAATCCTGGTCTATTTGAAAAACAAAAACTGAGCAGTCGGACAAAAATAACTCACGTAGGCGTAAATTTATTTGATTAAACAACACATAAAGTAAACAACAAAGTGTTGTAATGGTATTTGTAATAGCGTACGGAGTATGCAACAGTTATGAACGTTCAGTGCACGACAGTTTTGCAAGGTGAAACAAAGATACTATGGCCCGGCATAGCAAGGTGGTTTAGGCGCTCGACTCGTAATAAGAGGGTCGCAGGTTCGAATCCCTGTCACGCCAGACATGATCGTCCTTTCAGCTGTGGGGGCGATATAATGTTACTATCAATCCAATTATTCGTTGGTAAAAGAGTAGCCCAAGAGTTGGCCTTCCCTCTTGTCCTACCCTGCTAAATTAGGGACGGCTAGCGCAGATAGTCCTCATGTAGCGTTGCGCGAAATTTAAAACAAACAGACAAACAATCATTTGCCACCTTATACGTTGTGAACAACAAGACTGCTTCATCGCGACATCTGAAAGGTTATACGATGGAACTCTCTTTACCATGATCGTCAGCATTACAGATGATGTGCTCTTTCATGTGGTGAGATGCGTGGTTGGGCTCAGGGTATCGCTCATGCTTCATCCAGAAGGCCACAGTGAAGTTGTTCGTCAGGTTGTGGTTTAACACCGTCTCGGGAACAACAACGCTGGTGGCACCATCAAATTGATAAATCTGGTCGCTCTCGTGGCCATCATCTGTAGGGATGTTCCTTGTCCACGAAACTCCTAGCTCTGGTGTGGGAAGCAGATCCACACTTTCTGTGCTGGCACCTGAGGACAGCATTATGTAAAAAAAAACAACAAAAAAAAAACAAGTTAGTAAAACAATGCATAACAACAGAAATTACATATAAACCTCTTCAGTTTCTACATAAGTATCATACAGTAAACTTAAGCCATTTAAATAATTTTCCTTAATAAAGCAAATTGATTTGGCGGACTGATATACCAAGTGACGTCACAAGTCATGTATGACGTAACACGATGAATCACTACAGTGCTGAAATGAACAAGTACGGTACAATCATCTGACGGTGGGTGGGTGGTGACCAATATTAGTACTGGCTGAGCATGCTGTCAGTGAAAAATTACAGAAGTAAAGTTTACTTTTATCACATCACGTTTTCTTCCACGTGACATAAAGAACATTTTATGTCTGCAAAACCACGTGGTTCTATAAATATTCATTTAGTTATTAAGGATGTTTAAGTATCTTACAAAATTGTTCACAAGATAATTTGTGTAGAGATATTACAAACTCAATAACAATAATAAATAACTTATGAATAAATACATACGCAATCAGTTGACAAGTCCTCTCGAACAAAGGGGATTTTTATCTGTTTTATTTATAAAGGCCAGATTAGACTTTGTTTGAATTATATAACTGAGGCATTATACTTAACAAAAGCACTGAAAGGTTTTTACTTGTTTTTTAACCATTAACAAGCCAGGAAAAAAAATTTCAGGTCATTGAAACAAACACGTCAATCTTCATTTAATCTTTCGTTTATACTACTTAAATTATGGTAATTTTTTCGTCCCATCTGTTTCCGATGTTCTCTGAGCAGAAGAAACAAGCAGAATCGAGTGAAGTCGCACACAGAAAACTAACTAGTCAAAACGATTTGTGTAATGGACCTTTTAAATCTGACCAGTTTATTCATAGTTAAAGCTTCTTAGAAAAACTGTACAACCGAAAAAAGTATTTAGGACAATATAACACCAGATTCAACACGATCCAGTTCAGTAACTATAAAGCACTGTTCTTTGTTTGGTAACCGTAATCTGAGAGTCGCGGGTTCCAAACCCGTCGCACCAAACAAGCTTGCCCTTTCAGCCGTGGGGGCTTTATAACGTGATGGTCAGTCCTACTATGCGTTGGTAAAAGAGTAGCCCAAGAGTTGACGGTGGGTAGTGATGACTAGTCTTACACTGCTAAATTAAGGACGACTAGCACAGATAACCCTCGTGTAGCTTTGCGCGAAACTCGAAACAAATTGTTTGGTAACTAAGTAACAGGTGAAAACAAATTATAGAGTACGGGTGTAGTAGTTTTGAGTTATCAAGAAAAGGCCTTACTAACAGTTATCAGTAACTGACACGTTAACTCTTAGCTGATTTTTTTTTTTTAAATTTCGCGCAAAGCTACACAAGGGTTACCTGCGCTAGCCATCCCTAATTTAGCAGTGTAAGAGAAAGGCAGCTTGTCATCACCACCAACCGCTTGCTCTTGGGATAATCTTTTACAAACAAATAGTGGGATTAACCGTCACATTATATCGCCCCCACGGCTGAAAGGGCGCGCATGTTTGGTGTGACGGAGATCGAAAACGCGACCCCGGATTACGAGTCGAGTGCCTCAATCATCTGTTTATGCTGGGCCTCTTTAGTTGGTGATACATTTAGTTAGTTTGTTTGTTTTGAATTTCGCAAAGCTACACAAGGGGCTATCTACGCTAGCCGTCCCTAATTTAGCAGTGTAAGACTAGAGGGAAGGCAGTTAGTTATCACCACCCACCGCCAACTCATGGGCTAGTCTTTTACAAACAAATAGTGGGATTAACCGTCACATTCTAAAGCCCCCACGGCTGAAAGGGCGAGCATGACTGGTGTGACGGTGATTCGAACCCGCGAACCTCAGGTTACAAGTCGAGCGCCCTAACCACCTGGCCGTATCAAGTTATTTAGTAAATAACTCGCTTGTTGTAATTAAGTCCAGTATTCCATCCACACCCCACATTAGACACTTTAAAGCTACATCTCTGCTTGTTTATTATACTAAGAAATATATCTCCCTCTATATGTTCCTCCTTATCCATGTTGACAGATTACTGTAAGGTGTTTTCTCTGCTGTTCACTTACATTTTAATTGAATCGTCGGACTCAGTATTTTAAATGTCATGAAAACGCTTTATGCGATACCAGTTGGAAAGCAAATTTTCTGTTAACCCAATCTGCGACAAACACAAAACCAGTTTTTATCAGAGGTGACACATAAAAGCTAACAGTATACAAGGGCCGGCATGGCCAGGTGGTTAAGGCGCTTGACTTGTAATCTGAGGGTTGCAGGTTCGAATCTCTATTACACCAAACATGCTCGGCCTTTCAGCTGTGGGGGTGTTATAAAGTGACAACCAATCCCGCTATTCATTGGTAAAAGAGTAGCCAATAGTTGAGAGTGGGTGGTGAAAATTAGCTGCCTCCTCTAATCTTACACTGCAATTAAGGACGGCTAGCGCAGATAGCCCTCGTGTAGCTTTAGCCGAAATTTAAAAAAAAAACATAGTAAACAAGACAGTAATCAATAAACCCTATTCAGAGGTATCAAAATGAAGCGTGTTTTTTCATCCAGTGTAATACGAGGCTTAGACGAAGACACTGCTTTTCTCATAGATCAACCAACTGGTAGAAACTCGTCTAAAAGTTCGTTCAAAGGCAGAAGTCTCAGGAGGAGCCTCCCAAATACAGTGCAAAGTTATTAACCCTGTTTTATCATCAGTTGATGAGAGAACGAAAATTAATTAGTAGAGTTTACGATTCGAAATTTGTTTGTTGATTCATCGAAAATCACTTGCAAAACCCAACTTAGCAACACAAGACATCTATTATTACTGTGTATATCTGGAGAGAGAATGTAAGGCAAGTTATAAGCAGAAACCGTGAGTTAAAAGCAATGGAGAATATTATGCTAATTTGTCAACCCGCACTCACCTCTGTAATATCGAATGCTGCTTTTGTCTAATGATTCACGCCTCATCTGTCTGGCTGGTATACAACAGGTGTAGCAGGGGCCGTGATTAACGTGCATAAATACAGTGTTAACAAGCCAAATTCTGTCTGTTCTAAAGTGGAACTGTTCTGCGCTTGAAAAGTTTTTTAAGTTTTATTCTTTATTCAGGAATAAATATTTTCATACATCCGACAGATAACAAATGTTGGGCAATAATAAGCATAGACTTAACAAACGTTTACACACACCTAGAGTTACTTAAATACACTTCAGGCTTAATAATAATAATAACCTTCAATGTGCTTCCTCAGAATTATGAAAACACACTTTAGTCTTAACAATAAGCTTTCACACACATCAGAGTTGAGATAAATTCAATTCATTCTAAGAATAACCTTTCAAACATGCTTCTAAAGTTGTTCACTTCTGCCCACTAATATACTTTCTCACACATCTGTAAAGTTACTCCAATACACTTCAACCTTTAATAATAATATATTTCACACATCCTAGTGTTATGTTAATGTTAATTTGGTAAGCCGTGAACAATAAACCCTTTCATATAACTCATAGAGTTAGCTTTTTACTTTCTTCGTCTCTCTTCGACAGCCACACCCTTAAGAACAAACTGCCTCTAGCCCCTTAGTTACTTGAAAACTTGTTTCCTTCTGGCTTTAGTAATAAAATGATGTCACGTGCATCAATAAACTAAATTTTATTTTATTTTGTACTTAACTTCTGCTTGCGACTTGGGAGACATTCAAGCAATACATAAATATAATTATTCTTTATTGTAAAACTTCTATTATCTATCTTATTTTCCTCAACAAAATTGAAGCTGATTCTTCCAACCAATGACAAACTTGTCTACCTTGATGTTATAATTTGTAGCTTTTGACCTCATACCGCAGTCAAAAAAGTTACAAACTTTCAGGGATGTGATTGTGGCTTTTGTTCCATGACAAAGGTTCCGTATTTTTTGATCCGTCCTAAATAATGATGGAAAACACCAATCAAATAAAGCTTACAACATTTGAACACTCTTATTTAAATCAATTATGGGCCAGTGAGAAATAAGACAATGTATAACAAGAATAACCAGCAACACTTAATCAGTAAGATCGTGGATGAATATGTCATCATACTTCCTCATAAATGTCTTTATATCAGTTTTTAACGCATAATTTAAAAAAAACGTTTATACATATAAACACACATACATATCTCAGATTTATGTTACACAGACAGCAACAAATTGGTATTGATATACCTAAACCTGAATGGGTCGTGGGTTCAATCCCTGTCACACCAAACATACTCGCCCTTTTCAGCCGTGGGGCGTTATAATTTAACGGTCAAATTCCACCCATTCGTTGCAGAAAGAGAGCCTGAGTTGGCGGTGGATGGTGATGACTAATTGTCTTTACTCTAGTCTACACACTGTAAACTGGGTAGCTGCGCAGATAGCCCCGCTAAAAGAAATTCCAAAAAACAACAAACAAACAATACATACTCTACACATTTTAATGATAGCAATGTAGATGTTAGCTCATAGTAAAGATATCGTTTAAAATGTATGCTCGTAGTATTTTTAGGAAAAAAAAACACATCGAACCCGGATTTCAATAACTTAAGTAAGTAAACTTACATTTGTTCCATTGAGGAAAGGTGGCTGGGGAATGTACGTGTAATACATTTCCTGTGTAATCGCATCAAACATCTTCACCATTTTCATCTTTGCCATCATGTATCTCATAGAATTAAAATTACCGCCAGGCATCGCAATCGAATACCGGACAGACGGAAAGCTCTTCAGGTCTAGCCGTCTCAATGCCAAGAACCGAACATCACTGACCTCTGTGATCGACTTGCAGTATGCTGACGACAATCAGGTGCCATCTCTCAGCGAACAGGAGCTTCAGAACATCCTTAACGCTTTTGACTTTGCTTACCAAAAAAATGTGAGTCTCTATCAACTTGACCAAGACCCAGATTCTCCATCAACCAGCATCTTTATCGCCTGCTGTCCAGCTGTAAGACTAGCTCCCAGAAAACGCCAGCAGTTTTGCTATCTGGGAAGCCATCTCATCCCTGCGAAATCTAGTATCGTCTGAAATGTGCATGAGCTGCCTTTGGACGTCTCCGAACACGAATTTTCCAAGATCGAGAGATTAAGACAGTCACCAAAATGGTCCTATACAACGCAGTTGTTATTTCCACCCTCCAGTACGAATCTGAAACATGGGTCACATATTGTCGACGCCTAAACAAACTAGAATGCTTCCACCAAAGGTACCTCCAGAGTATCTTGAAGATAAGACGGAGGAATACAGAACCAACCTCACCGTCCTCGAAGAAGCTGAGATCAGCAGCATTGAAGCCACCATCAAGAGCCGTTTCCCGAAACAACTCCTGTATGGTCAATTGAAAAATGGAAAACGAATGAGAGGAGGACAGAAGAAGCGGTTCGAGCATGGCCTGAAGACAACACTCAAGAGCTGCAACATTGATGTTACCAATTGGGAAACTCGCTCACGACCGAACCACCTGGAGATCCCCTATCCATCAAGGAGCAGAATTCTTTGAGTCATCAAGAAGACAACACATTGAAGAGAGAGAGAGAAAAAAACAACGCCAGCTACTAATAAAACTTGTCCTTCCTCTGAAATGATCTGCCATTACGCCAGAAGACCTGTTCAGCAAAGATTGGCTTCATTAGCCATCTCCGACCCATGTATGAACTTGGAGGACCATCATTTTCGACCTCGAGGGATCGTCACGACGATAATACAATTCGAAACATTTTTTATATAGGATTTTCTATTTTGATCTTTTTTACATGCTTTACCTTTGTGAATAATATTTACATCTAGCTAGCTTATGTTTGTTTTCATTGTAATTAAAAATGTTGCAGTTAATTTGAAATGTATATTAGCTAGAAGTTGATCGATGCTATAATAATACATGCTGTAAAATAGCCACATTATTAATATATATTAAAATAAGTTATTTTAAAATTCTCATTAATTCAAAGACCTCTCTTACGATGCTCAATTTGATTTAGTAAATAAATTAGCACAACATTTTTCCCTCCATTATGACGTAACCATTAATGCCTTTAAAAGTCATAATATACAATGTATTAGAAACCAATAGGCCTAACATTTGTGATAAAATTCACCTTACCAGAAGTGTTAACTTTACACGCCTCTAATTTTCAATCCGCAATGGACAAATTAAGAGGAATGTAAGAAAATAACAAAAACTCTGTAGATAACGTAATTTTATCATATATTTTAGGCCTATCAATTGGTCTGTTTCTGCTGTGAGGCTGTTATTACAGCTTTCTTGAAACAGTTTAAGTCCTTAACACTTTTCATCATTTTTGTCAAGATATATTTCACGTACTTATCCTCTTCTTTTTAATATTCGATATTTAATAAACTCGTTATGACATAGTAAGGAGTTACCCGCTGCTATTTTGCAAAATCGATATTTGAATATTATTATTTGAAATATACAAACAATTCATTTAATCTCGGTGTTTCGCTTTTTACCCCAACAGGGTTCAATTAAACCTGGCGTTTTGCTAATACATTTTTTTTTGTCTCTCAAAGGGTAAAACATTTAGGCTACTGAGTTTAAATACGTTACATCAAAATAATTTTGGAGCCTTATCATGTCGTTGTAGTTCATGTCAATGTCCGGTCGTATTCTCTGATGGTCGTGTATCTTGACTGTAGCCATGTAGCGTATTTTTAACTACTGATTTGTCCGCCCTAAGACTACCATGTCTAAAGCACGCCCCTTCTTCCTTCTGGCTTTCCATAAACCATCTAGTACATGGAAACAACGGTTTTTAGCGCCCGTTCCAACAGTACAGATACGTTGTGTTCGGTAACTTGACCAACAAATCTTCGTATAGAATAATCACACGTTTCATTCTCCAAATCTTTGAGGTATGTCGTGGAAACAACTTGCTTGCATGTAACTGGTGTCACTTATCCTTCTTGATAATGATGTTTTTCTGTTGCCAGGGGAACGTAGAGAACCTTTTCTCTGATTGTTATCTGCTAAGATTCTCACCTATTACACCATGTTACATTTTCTCATCACGGCTAGGGTATTGTTTGTTGCAGATTTTTGGATGGTCACAGTGTCCAAAGTTGATCCATACTCTTTTGTGAAAACAAAACCTGGCGGTTTTTAATGCCATTAAGTACATTGTGTCGTAAATTTTAAATTCCTTATCTAAATAAACCTTTAGGATCTGCGTGTATGAATATCTATAGTTAAAAAAGGCTGTAAACATACCCTTTCCAAAAGCAATCAAGTTTCGGTTGCAGTTCACTGCTTACATGTCATATTAAAACGTTCTGATACATGCTGTCTCACCGCGACATTTATCAAAGATGGCTGTCATATGGCTCGCTCATTTGCATATTCAAAACCGTTTCGACATTAAGTGTTCAATCGTTAAAAACTGCTGCATTTCTGCTAATGCACACTGTGATTTTTATTTATTGTTAAGTCTGTTGTTCAGCGCTCATTCTCAACGAAATACAAATTACAGTAAAACATACCGTCAACAACGCTCTCATGGAAGAAATGGTAGCTTTTAACGTTCATATATGTAGTGATCGATTTACATTAAAACACTCCGCGTAAAAGTCGGTTGCTAGACGTCAACTTCTTGTCAATATTTCAACTCTTAAATAAAATATTTTAATACATTTATTTAAACATAAAACAAAATATTAACTGTGTGAAACAGTATAATATAAAAGAACGAGAAAGATTTATTGTAAATGTAGATATGATGATCTTTGCTTTTCAATTTTTAGAAATACCTAAATTTGTATTTTATCTATTTTACCTTTAATTTAAACAACAAAAAAACTACTCTGTACCACCTTTGAAGACAATACAGATTATTATGTTAACATCTGTGCCTTAAATTTTTAGTACTGGTATCGTAGGATTCTACAATGATTTCATTAACAATAAGTACCTACCTCACATTTAGCAAGTGTATAGCACAAAATGAATACAAAAACCGAAAACATGTCTTTCTGGTGATAATCTCCAAAGAAAACAGAATAAGGATAAGTTAATGGTAAAGCAATCTCTAACTGATGATCCGTTCCTCACTGTAATTTCTCACAGGACAAATCGTATTGGGGGGAGGCATCTTTTTCACGCTCTGTTTGCTTTCATAGTATTTAAGTCCACACTTTAATGCTTGAGTAACTCTGATTGAGCAGCTTACGTCGCGCTTAAACTTCATGTTTGCTTAAAGGCGTGTCATCATCTTAATGACCTTTCAGAATCCTGATACAAATCTGGCATCTGAGATGAAAAGTTTAATTTCTTACCTAAACGATTCTCCTGACTGTGTAGTAATCTCCCCCCATTGTATTTATTTTTTTCTATTATTCAACGTATGCTTATCTGTTGGTTGGTTGGTTGGTTTCGAATTTCACGCAAAGCTACACGAAGGCTATCTGCGCTAGCCGTCCGTAATTTAGCAGTGTAAGACTAGAGGGAAGGCAGCTAGTCATCACCACCCACCGCCAACTCTTGGGCTACTCTTTTACCAACGAATAGTGGGACTGGCTGTCACATTATAACACCCCCCACGGATGAAAGAGCGAGCATGTGTGTGGTGCGATGGGGATTCGAACCCGCGACCCTCAGATTACGAGTCGAACGTTTTAACTCACCTGGCATGCCAGGCCTCGTGCTTATCTGTATTTCAATGCGTGCATGTATTTGTTTCATTTTCTCTCAATGCACGTGCTCGTTTCTCCTTGTTTTAAAGATTCGAATGTTTTTACTTAAACTTTCACTTTAAGTAATTTCAAAGCTTGTTCGTTTTCATTGTGCAAAAACAGTTTTTTTGTAATATTAAGATAAACTTATTATAGAACACATTGCATGTAGCCGTACAAGTTCTCGTATCAGCCACGCGTACCATGTGTGTAAAACAACAAAATCTTCCTACAAATAGAAAAGACAGCA
>NC_134830.1:164975543-165031818 GCF_004210375.1 Tachypleus tridentatus | reverse complement strand
CCCCACGGCTGAAAGGGCGAGCATGTTTGGTGCGATGGGGATTCGAACCCGCGACCCTCAGATTACGAGTCGAACGCCTTAACCCACCTGGCCATGCCCCGGCCTCAGAGGACGACTCTAACGACGTCGTAACGCTCAGAGTGTATTTTTTTTCTTCGACCCTTGGTCGGTTTTTAAATAAACGTTTAACTTTGTATCATACAATATTAATCGTTGAAGACGTTAACATATTTTACACACACAAACAAATGAAATAAATTCCACTTCGCGTTAAAAACTAAACTCGTGCAGTTTTCGTTTGCAAAACATGTGTGCGCTTTATACAATGTACCATTAACCATCTTACAAGATATATCATTTAAAACGACAAAGCACGAGATTTGGAGATACATTTTACAATGAAATCCAATGTGAGAAAAATACATACGCATATACAGGTTTGTTTATAGCCTGAAAAAAGCCAGTTTGCTCGAAGTGTTTGCATAGTCTTTAAGAGGACTTACGTATAATAACATAACTAAAATTAAACAATTATTTTCCACTGCCAGTTCTAGGTATTAGTGTTAAGTTATAATGGGTAATATCTATGGTCACATCACCCAGACACATCGGGAATATTCCATTTATCAGACAAAATCCAGACGGTGATGATAAAGTAGTAAGCAGCTGTTGCAAATCAGCTAAAAGTTAACAGTTGAGTGTTTACGCCTACAGTGTCTCAACTCCTACTGCATTTCGCTGTCTGCAGTTACCTTTAACACTCAAGCATAAACTTAAAATAGAAATAGTACCATTACAGGTGAATATGCTATATTCGAATCTCGTAACAAGAATGTTGATACAACATTACAGGTTAATATGTTACTACATTAATTTTCTTTTGTTTTAGTACCATTTTATCGAGTTATCTTTAAAGTTGATTATTTGTTTAGTTGTTGAAAACAATTTTTTAGTTGATTGCACTGGTCGAAGGAATTTTAACATGCACTTGTTTTGTACCACGTTTGGAAGATGTTTTTGAGCGTTTCTTTGGTTCAGCATCATTTCTGGGGGTTCTCTTGTTTCCGTGTTTTATCCCTATTTTGTGAGAATATTTTTGATGTTTGTTTGCATTAACTCTTCCTTTAACCATTTTCTTTGTTTTTACACCATCATTATGAGAGTTGTTTGTCTTAATACCACCCGTGGGGGCATTATAATTTCTTAACACGTCATTTAAAAAATTCATTAAAGTGACCTCTGGTGACATTCCTTTTGGAAATATTTTTGTGCATGATACGATATTATGAGACCAGTTTTGGAGGCCAGACATGGCCAGGTGGTTAAGGCGCTCAACTTATAATCTGAGGGTCGCAGGTTCGAATCCCCGTCACACATGCTCGCCCTTTCAGCTGTGGGGGGCGTTATAATGTAACGGTCAATCCCATTATTCGTTGGCAAAATAATAGTCGAAGAGTTGGCGATGGGTGGTGATGACTAGCTGCTTTCCTCCTTGTCTTACATTGATAAATTGGGGACGGCTAGCACAGATAACTCTCATGTAGCTTTGTAGGAAATTGAAAAACAAACAAACAAAAATTATCTGGTGTTAGAACATTTTTGTTAAACATAGCTTGTTATTTTATTCTAGCTGTTAGTTTATTAGTTGAGACTTTACATTTTTATGTTTAAATACATCACGTGTAACGGTACTTTCAAGTAATATTCTATTGTTTCCATGTATGTTTACAGATTAAAAGACCAAGGCACTAGATTTTGGTGTGTCTTACAAATGTCTCTGTTTGTGACATTGTCAACTCGATGTGGTTATTCTTGTAAGATATGTCTGAATGTCGTCTTCTCACGTTCGTATCTCTGATGTTTATATATTCGTCCTTCTTTTTTATATGCAAAAACGGCTCGTTTGGGCTGAGAAAACACTTTTACATAGAAGAGCGAACAACGTTTCGACCTTCTTCGGTCATCGTCATATAAATTTCTCAACAAGTGGGTTTCTCGTCATCACTGATTATTCGTCCTTCTGTTTAGTTATTTACTAAAGAAAAAATGATTACACTGTATACGTCATTTTTCTTTGACGTTTCTTACTGCTTCATACGTACGCATTCTAATAAGTTGAAAATGTTTCCAGATTCTGAATTTTATTTACACACCAGTTCGGTGACAACTGGACGATAGCTAATTCGGCTACAGTAAATTATGTCGAAAGACAGGTCATCGACTGGACAAGTTGTCGAAATAACACTAGTTGGAAAGTCAATCGTCGACGGCAGATTGTCGAAAACTGTGTCATGAGATGGATTTGTTGTTGTATTTACGTTTACTTCGGGGAAATCTATGCATGTTTACACGTACTTGAATCAGGTTTACAACGTATATGAGTAATTTGTTCACGAAGGTACAAACTCAGCCATAATGAAAATTCGGACGACAAATTTCTAGAGGGATAAATATTGTGAAATGATATAAAATAATCGAGAATGAAAGTAAGTTAAGTTTGTGAAGTATTGAACTTATTCTCTAAGAATGAACAGTTTGAGAAAAGAATATAAAAAATATTGAAGTTTAATGAGTAATAGACGTCTTACAGCAAAAACTAAAGATGACGTACAACGATTGGTTCGGCAATAAAGCAACAGTCTTGTCAAAAAGTTGAGCTAATTATTTTATTTCAACAGCCATAAGGACTCATCTAGCCCACTATCAGCAACACTACCTGTACATTGGAAATATTGGTATGTCAACGAGTCTGCCAGCAAATGGAAATGTTTTCGGGAAATGGGTTGTCACAAAGTTGTCTGTCGACTAGTAATACGAGGTATGTTCAAAAAATACGCGGACTGACGTCATAAAACAAAATGTACTTTATTTAGAAGTTACAGGTCTGGGACTCCTTCAAAGTACTCTCATCCCCAACGCACACACGTATCCCAACGGTGTTTCCACTTGTTGAAACAGTCCTGGTACGCTTCTTTTGTAATGTTCTCCAGCTCCTTCGTCGCGTTTGCCTTAATCTCGGGAATCGTCTCAAATCTTCTTCCTTTCAAAGGTCTTTTGAGTTTGGGGAACAAGAAAAAATCGCAAGGAGCAAGGTCAGGTGAGTAGGGGTGGGGAAGAACAGTGATCGAGTGTTTGGCCAAAACTCACGAGTTCTGACGGCCGAATTTCGCAGCAACGCGGTGCATCTTCAATTTTTCGGTCAAAATTTCGTAACAAGATCCAACTGATATCCCACACTCTTCAGCAAGCTCCCTGACAGTCAGACATCGATTTGCCCGCACCAGGGTGTTGATTTTGTCGACGTGTGGGTCGTCAGTTGACGTGGAAGGACGTCCAGGACGCTCATCATCTTCAATGGACTGTCGACCATCCTTAAAACGTTCATGCCACTTAAAACATGCCGTACGCTTCATAGCAACATCACCGTAAGCCGTGTTAAGCATAGCAAAAGTTTCAGTCGCAGATTTTCCAAGTTTAACACAAAATTTCACAGCAAGTCGTTGCTCCTTCAGGTCATTCATTCTGAAATCCGCCAAACGAAAAAAATCGCACTTCACTTAAAACCGCGTAGCTAATACACAAATGAAGATATCTGCAATCG
This sequence comes from Tachypleus tridentatus, assembly GCF_004210375.1. Taxonomy (NCBI): domain Eukaryota; kingdom Metazoa; phylum Arthropoda; class Merostomata; order Xiphosura; family Limulidae; genus Tachypleus; species Tachypleus tridentatus. The sequence goes on along the minus strand of NC_134830.1, from coordinate 165,028,217 downwards.
GGAAATGGCGTCGTAATCAGCTGATCTGTGCAAACCTAGCGACACCAAGCGGATTCCCCTGGAACCAACTGGAGTCGCGCAATTCAAACAGTCCGCGTATTTTTTGAACAGCCCTCGTATTGTCAACGAACTGAGCGTCGCCGAGTTGACTATTGTCCATTGACCTTGAACCTTACACACCTAATACATGTAGTTTGTTCATGGAAAAAAAAGCTAGCCGAAAGTCACTTGAAGTCAACAGAGTAAACACTTTATGAAATCAAACTTTTTATTAACGTTAAAAATACAAGAAACATAAGGAGAAACTAACAAACTCCACATTTTTTATAGCACTTCAAATACTCTCGTACGGCACGCCAAAAGAATATTCTATTGCTAGTAAACGTGCTAAGTCTGGTATAACACATGGATACTAGCACTAGTCACAGTCTTATAAGGAATATACAACAAAACGGATAAACAATTACACGATATAGAATACGTAGGCACTTTAGAATAAACATGATCAAAGAAATGGAAGTTCATATAAATTACCTTTAAAAAATTCTTTTCTAAATCGCTATAATATAAGCAACAATTATGGAGAAGACACTGAACAGCCAATTTGATGGACAACAATATCTGAGTTTGAAAAGTTTTTGTAGAAGGTAAAACACAAAACACGCCTTAAAAAAAAAAGCGCCATATACATGAAATAGAACGCCCGAAAGGGGGCGGTTTCGGGTTCTTGCTAAGCAATAATAACGTCATATTTGTAAATAAAATAACATTTAATCTTTGAGCTCTCTGCTCAAACTTGTTTGATGAAATATGTATGACAAACATTTAGTTACAGACAACATACAGATATTAGAATATTAGACAAAATTTAAAATATTTACCGAATGGAACATTCGAAATTTAAAACAATTTGTTTTTCACACAGACCGTTGCTTGTGCAACGAGTTCAGTAACCATGAGGCATCAGAATAGTATTCAGAAAACTGTGCTTGAACGTGGATAAGTAATAAATTATCTGAGCAATAGGGAAACAAAAAATGAACGAACTTTGGTACATAATTACAACAGTAGTACATAATTTATCAAAGACAATATAATATTGCTACGAAAAAAAAATAAAAATAGGATAAATATATGTCTACAAAAATCCAATATGCGTCTGACAGTAAGGGAAAACAACCAAAAACACTTGCTATCATGGTGTTATATACTGAAAACATGTTGTTGTTTTCTTGGTATTTTAGAATTAATATATTAAATTGTAAATATTACATCATTCAGCACTACCTATTTTTCTGTTTGCTCGTGAATCGGTAAGGTTTTTGGTCATCACACCTAAAAGGAGAACTGTTTCGAACCGCTTGAGAGGTCAAAAGTTCGAGAAAAAAAAACAAACCAATACGATTATTGCATAATTAGAAAGAGGTAAAGTCATCACAATTTGATCATGAATTATTATTTGTATGTTTAAATAGCCCACAGATAGAGACAAATAATTAAAACTGAGAGAGAATATAATAATTATGACAACAGTGCAGGTCAAGATCATTCGATGAGAAGTGGTTTTAAATTTCGAAAATGTAACTTTAAATAATACCAGAAAATAGCAATACATCACACGACAATGCAAGTCATACACTAGTTTGACAAATTTAAGTCAAAAATATGTGTTATACATTTAGTTGTAAATATTAAAGTCGTATACTCATCGTAAATTGAAACAATACAAACGTTTTCCCTCTCTTGATGAAATACAGAAAATTCATTGAAGATACAATATCACATTTGTCTCAAAAAATAGGAATATTAATATGAATCACATGCAAAAACTGATTCACAATAAATTAATTTATATTTTTCCCCAAAGAGGTTTTGCCATATTTATTTGTCAAAAGTTTCCCATTCAACGATTGTATTTTCGCCACCGACGTCTCGTCTGCTCGGTTGATAATTCATGTTGACAACTCCGTTCCCGCCATCTAGTGGCAGCGATAAGTAATTTTTTGATTCCTTAGTTGAGCTTTCCAAAGTTGTTATCGCGTTGGAATTTTCTTGGTGCGCTCTTAACACTCTTTCCTTCTTATTTTCCGGTATTTGCATTTCCATCGCAGGTTGTGGAAGAAATTCCAAAGAGCTTTTCTTTATTCCATAGAGAAAGTACATGAGAAGACCTAAAACATGAAACACATATTTGGATTTAAGAAACTTTATTAAAATGACTAAACAAAGATGGAAAATTTAAAAATAAGTTAAACTACTATTCTCCAAGTTCCATTGTAACAATTAACATGGCTACCTCGGTTTTAGGTACAATGAAGTTCGAATTCGGAAAAGTTTTAAGTTTGAAAGGACCTAAAAGTTTCATTTGGTTTATTTGGAAAGACCCCAGGCCCGTCATTGCCAGGTGGTTAAGGCACTCGACTCGTAATCTGAGGATTGCGGGTTCCAATCCACGTCACACCCATCACGCTCATCCTTTCACCCGTGAGGGCGTTATATTTTTCGGGTCAATCCCACTAGTCTTATATGCAAAATTAGGGACGGCTGGTGCAAATAGTTCTCGTGTCACTTCCCTCGAAATAAAAAAACAACAACAACATCGAATGTCCCCTAGTAACACAGCAGTATGTCTGTAGACTCACACTGCTAAAAACCTAGTTTTGATACCAGTGGTGTTTCGAATTTCGCCAAAAGATACTCGAGAGTTGCCTGGTATTTAGCAGTGACAGACCAGAAGAAAGGTGGCTAGTCTATACTGCTCACAACCAGCTCTTGGGCTACTCTTTTAGCAACGAATAGTGGGATTGCCTGTCACTTATAATGTCTTCACGACTAAAAGGGCGAACCTGTTCTGTAATGGGGATTTGAACCAATGAACCGCAAATTGCGAATCGAATGTCCTAACTATCAGGCCGTGCAATGCCTGGAAGTAATAATAGAGTTGTCACTTGTTACTTGTTTTATGAAAGGCTTCTTATCCGGAAATACAATTCAGTATTTATTTATGGCAAGAATGGAGCTCGACTCGATCCTTATTTGGCTTGGGGTTCATCGATGTTTTATTTAAAAGATAGTTTCAAGTACTGTTTCGACTTAATAAAAATCCTGGCAGTTATCAAACACCATAAAAATGTGTTTTTATTTTATTTTAGAGCTGTTCAGATAACACTCTTACCTGATTAGTATTGCACCCATGATTATTACTTTACTTATTGTAACATGTCGAGAATAATTTAAAAAGAACGCGTTCGAGTACTCCGTGGTAGGTGTACCGTTGTAAATAAAACGTGCGCGGAACAGCTAGAAAATGATTTAGAAATTCACAAAAGTAAACAATCTGGCGAGGCGACAAAAAAATGAAGTAAACAAATGAAACAATAAAGATAATTCCTAGTACCTCGGTAGAAACCAAGATTTACAATATCACAAAAAAATGGTTACCAGTATAAGTTAAAAGCATTATTTAAAAAGATAATTATTTTCAGAAAATTGAAAATATGGCAAAGGTCTTTGGGTGGCAAATTACTTGACACTAGATGCAGTGTTCTGTTTTTCCTGGATCAGACGTGGCTGGGATTAACGTGTCGTAACTATTAATCCAGTTATTCATAGTTCGCATTTTGTCTCGGCAAAAACACGATATATACGTTGTGGCCATGGATGCAGTATTAAAGTAACAGTCAAATTTCACTATTTAAAGAATTATTAGTTTTGTTTGTTTTGGAATTTCGCACAAAGCTACTCGAGGGCTATCTGCGCTAGCCATCCCTAATTTAGCAGTGTAAGACTAGAGGAAAAGTAGCTAGTCATCACCACCCACCGCCAACTCTTGGGCTACTTTTTTACCAACGAATAGTGGGAATGACCGTCACATTATAACGCCCCCACGGCTGGGAGGGCGAGCATGTTTGGCGCGACGCGGATGCGAACCCGCGACCCTCAGATTACGAGTCGCACGCTTTAACGCGCTTGACCATGCCGGGCCAAAATTATGAGTAGGCACAGTTAACCAGTTACCTTGGTTCTAGTCTATTAGGCTAAAATTAAAGATTACGCACAAACAATCTGCTCGTGTAGATTTGCGCGAAAAATATAAATCGTTTCTGGGCAATATATCTTAAAGTATCGCAGAAAAACCAGTTTAGATGTGAAATCAGAACTCTGGTTGAAAATTATTCTTTTTTATTCTACATATAGAAAAACTAAAATTTTAATCTCCATAACAGCAGTTGACAAGTATTTCATAGGGTAATCGGAATTATTATGCATAGAGTAATCGCAATTTTTATACATTTTGCAGAGACAAGGCAAACTCTTCGCGGAAATGTCAGTAGGTTCAATCATTTTTTAAAACGAAATTGTTTCTTTTTTTTAGGATTTCGCGCAAAGCTGCACAAAGGGCTATCTGCACTAGCCGTCCCTAATTTAGGAGTGAAAGACTAGAGGAAAGGCAGCTAGTCATCATCACCCATCGTCAACTCTTAGGGAATTATTTTATGTAAAATAACGAATAGTTGGAATGACCGTAACATTATAATGCCATCTCGACTAAAAGGGCGAGCATATCTGGTGAGACGGAAATTCGAATTCGCGACACGCAGATTACCAATCAAGCACCCTAACCACCTGGTCATGTTGTACCTGTGCCTAACAAAAGAAAACGTTTCTACAATAATGAAGAACAACACGAGCTGTCAATACTCGAAGGCCTGGCATGACCCGGGGGGCTAAGGCGTTCGACTCGTAATCTGAGGGTCGCGTGTTCGAATCTCCGTCCCACCAAACATGTTCACCCTTTCAGCAGTGGGGGCGTTATAATGTGTACTTCAATCCCACTATTCGTTGGTAAAATAGTACCTCAAGAGTCGGCGGTGGGTGGTGATGATTAGCTGTTTTCCCTCTAGTCTTACACTGCTAAATTAGAAACGGCTAGCGCAGATAGCCCTCGTGTAGATTTGAGCAAAATTAGAAAAAAACAAACAAACAAAAACTACTACAGACATTCTTCGAAGACGTCTACAGAGAATTTGACTAAAGGTTAAACATATGATGGTAAACTGTGGCCCTGAACTAAGTATTTAAGATTAAATATTTAAGGAACATTTGTGTATTTTTGTTAAACACAAAGTCACACAGAACGTATCAAAATCAAATTTTTTAGTTTATACGCCCTCGAAATTACTGCTAGGACGTCGAAGGGGTTCCCAAAAAAATGATGGTGGATATTGACGAAAATAATATTTCCTTGATTATCGTCAACGAAACCACAGACTATTTTGTATTTCTGAAAGGGTAAGACAAAGGGGCGCAATTTCGGTTGCTGCAACTGAATCAAATGTCATTTTTTTGCCCCTTGTGGCTCCCGTTTTGAGAAGCTCGAACTGTGTTACGTTGCAAAGTCTTTGCAACTGGTTAAAAGAACATGTTGGCCAAGCGTTTTAAGGCGTGCGAATCGTAATCTGAGGGTCGTGGGTTCGCATCCCCGTTGCGCTAAACATGCTCGCCCTTTCAGCCGTGAGGGCATTATAATGTGACGGTCAATCCCACTATTCGTTGGTAAAAGAGTAGCCCAAGAGTTGGCGGTGGGTAGTGATGACTAGCTGCCTTCCCTCTAGTCTTACACTACTAAATTAGGGACGGCTAGCACAGATAGCCCTCGAGAAGCTTTGTGCGAAATTCAAAATAAACAAAAGAACGTATACATCATATTTACGACGTCAATGTAGTATGTGGACTAATTCGAAGTTATTTTTCAGTATAATTCCCAATTATCTTTCTAACATCAAGTAGGTATATAAAACTGGATGTGTCAGGGTGGTATGATACCTGAAATTGGTAGGACTAACGATACTGAAGGATATCTATACCGGATAGTACAGCCCATTCTGAAGCTCGGTCATTACCGGATAAACTAACACTATGCGAATTTCAAATTTCTTCAGTAGCTTAATGTATGGTGTATTATACAAACACATCTAGTCAGCATATAAATCCACAGCACTACTATGAGGTAATTCAGACAATGACATGTTGGAAACCCTTCTTGAATATAGAGAAAATGGTTTCGTATTATAAGTGTTATAGTATTGGGTGAATAATTATTAATAGTTCCAGAAAAACTGGAGCAGGTAGGAGCCTAACACATTAAGAAGAAGAAACACATTTTCCTCACCTTTCCCATTTAATGTAATACATATCATTATTAGCAAGTATGTTAAGTTGACCCCCTAAAACATTTCATTAAAACATTCCATTCCACTTTTTTAAATACTCATTTCAGACGGAAAAAACTAGTTAGGAACATCACGATAAACCAATTATTTCTGCACAACAGTAATTTAAACTATTTTTTTTAAATTGTAGAGACCATGTTTTAATTAAATTGCTTAAAATAATATAGCAAAGGAACCGCAGCACTATCCAGAGCCATCTGATCTAAGCCTAATGTCAATACCATTGATTTAACAGTTGAACATTACCTACAATTATTCTACAGATATTTGAGGATATTAGAGCCCTCTACTTTATTTACAAAAAATGATTTAGCAACAATAAATATTAATGTGTGCAACGCTTTCAGGGTAATTCTTACAGCTCCACCTGCTGTTGCATCTAACGAGAGGAATTATTAAAACCTGTCTGTGATCGTTCAAGTCTCAAGAGATTCTCACAAGACTGGTCACGTTTTCGTTGAATGGATGTTTTATTTGTTTGTTTGCAGTTGCGCACAAAGCTACATATAATGGTAGACTGTAGCCCTGGCGTAATTCAGCTGTTTAAGTTCGCGGATGTACAACTGTACCACTAGGGGGCTGCAATGGAAGTTGTAAGATAATTTGTAAATATACTAAAAAGTAAAACCTTATTAAAAATGTGAGTGTAAAAAATTAAATAAGACAATTTTCTGACGTTTGCAACTAACTGCTGCTAATTTTGAACTGATAGACTAGAAATAACACTCAACAGCTATCACCTACTCGATAAGAGACCAGATGAAACGGTCAGTAGCATCTATTTATTGTTATACTGGGTGGTCCAGAAATCCAAATTAATCTAAATGGTTTTGAAATGTATAAACATTTGTAAACAAACTGTTGTTTATGCTGTAGAGAAGGAGAAATAGATTTAAAAGTCTGGTTGGCTTGAACGAGATAAAAAAGCCTAAATTTGAGAACATTAATGTTTCAAACAAGTGGTCATAGAATTTTGGTTTCGATTGAAAGATTGTAGAAAACTTTGTAATTATTCTAAAAATGTAATGCATTTGCAGTTAATTTAAATTTATGTCTTCATATTTTATCTCAAAATAATATGTTCATTACTTTAAGTAAACACCATACTGATCAGAGCATATAGCCACTAACACTAAACACTACTATTTAGGATTAGAGTGTGCTGTATAATTAATGTATTGGAAACAGAACTCTTTGATTGGTGGTTTAAAAATAATTTTTCTTCACCGGAAATGGCTCTCTCAATACCAAACTGTTCACATTTCATTCTGTATAATAATTAGCAACAGTCTGGTCATAAATATTTGTGTTTCAAATAGATATTTAACGGAATAAGGTCTTATTGTTTCAGCTGGCACAGTAATATTTGGGAGAGAGAAAGTTGTGTGCAAGTGATACAGTATCAGTTTCAGGAGTCGTTTTGTTGCTGATTAAGAAATGTTATGCTTTACAGTAATGTAGTAGATACTGTTTAAACAATAGCTTACAAATATCAGAGCCCCCCCCCAGTGGCTCAGCGGTATGTCTGCGGACTTACGACGCTAAAATCCGGGTTTCGATACCCGTGGTGGGCAGAGCACAGATAGCCCACTGTGTAGCTTTGTGCTAAATTAAAAAAAACAACAACAAATATCTGGACCACAATCTGTGCACTGTTTGAATCTCCACTTTATTTTAACAGATGCTCATTGAACACCAATCCAACAAGTGGAGAAAAGTGACCATAAAAAACATACCACCCGTCTCAAGTTTTTAAAACTTTTAACAGAAATGAGAGATTTCAAAATCATTGGCCCATTGAATTAGTTGAAATCTATACTTTATCCAATGTTTGTGCACCGTTTATAAATACACTCACCTAGCACCATCCAAACTGTGAACCGAATCAGCGTGAGAACAGATAGTTTCATTATTAAATAAATGTTGACTATAACAGCAACTGCTGGAACAAGTGGCACTCCAGGTGCTTTAAACTTGAGATCGCACCTAAAATAAAAGAAAAATGACATTGTGTCGATAATTTTAAGAATGGACTTTAAAATATCCTTAAAGAATACTCATCGCTCAGAAACCTATAAACAAAAGTTTAAATTGTTAAAACTAATCTTGAAACTGTTATTTATATGTTGCGGTTTTCCAGTTATGGTACACTGTAGCCTAATTAGCAAACTATGATGCGCAAGCTTTGACAGCACTTTCCAAGTACTTTGTTTTCAAAGTCGCTACTTTCGTTTTTAAAAACTAAACGAAATATTTTTGCTTTCCAGTTAAAGGAAATATAATATTATTGTTACAGGGTACCTTGTCTGTGGTTGAAGGCTGATTACGACCAGACAAAGAACAATTCCCAAAAGGCACAGAAGAAGAAACGACAGTGCTGTTGCATCTCTGTTCTCCAAGGCCGGCATCGCACAAACAACTAGCAAATCAAAGGTGATTATCAGAAGATACAACAACCCAACTATCTTCATCACAAACTGCCCTGAAATCTCTGACGCAGGTTTATAGGCAGCCCATTTGTAAGGAAAAAGACGTGTCGTGATTTTATCAAAGAGTTTCTGGAAAGTATCGGGAATTCTGGATTTTGAGAGGGATTTCTGGTGAACTGTTCCATAAACAGAGCTTCCTGTACAACCATTTGGCACCAGGAGATCGAGATCTTCGGGTTTCTGAGAGACTTGGACTTTGTCCAAATAGCCGATGCCGTTTGAAGCTGATAGGGAATCCTCGCTGTCGGAAGAATCCACTCGATTAGTCCTTTTTGCGTGAATGGTTGTTCTTGAGCTGTCAATGGGCATTTCCACCTCCTTACAGGGTGTGGGACAAGCAGATCTGATGGATTCTGGGAGAAGCTCCACCAAAGTAGTGTTCTGTGGTTGGTATCGCAAAATAAGAACACACGTGGATACCAGAGTGTAGGCCATGAGGGTTCCTACAAACAGACAGTAAAAAATAATTGTAAGTTTATATACAGGGCGTTGCAAAACCTCCCACTCTTACTCTGATTTTTCTAAGTTATCTTTGGGTCTCAATGACCATGTCTTTTTTTTTTTTTTATTATGTTGCAATACTCGGTTAAGAGGTCATTAATCTTGCAAGAACTTGTCGAAGTAAAGCGCAGCCTGACCGAAAGGACATAGAAAAACCATGGAAATCTACGACTTTTACATCGTTCTGTGTAATCCATGTTTATATATAATCAATGTCAAAACTTTTGCAACAATATATCAATTAATGTAGTTTAATGTCTGATAAACCTAAATTAGGAAATACAGTACAATACTTACAGTATCCATAAAATGAAAAGTAAGTGACATAAGATTTGGTTTGTTTTAAATTTCGCGCAAAGATACAAGAGGGTTATCTGCGCTAGCTCTTCCTGATTTAGCAGTGTAAGACTAGAGGGAAGGCAGCTAGTCATCATCATCCACCGCCAACTCTTAGGCTGCTCTTTTATCAACGAATAGTGGGATTGACCGTAACATTATAACGCCCCCACAGCTGAAAGGTCAAGCATGTTTGGTGTGACGGGGATTCGAACCCGCGACCCTCGGATTACGAGTCGAGGTGCCTTAACCACCTGGCCATGCCGAGCCAGTGACATAAGAGTAGAGGGTAAAAACGAGAATAAAAGATAGAAAGGGTTAAATAAAAGTGGAAAGTTTTAATAACAAGGAAAAATTATTGATTTTCTTTTAGTTTCCCTTACCAATTGACATCATCTCTACCAGCACGTCCAAACTTATAATAAAAGCAACGACTGTAGTGGCGCCACCTAGGACACATGTTGCAGCAGCGGGTGTTCCCGTGTAAGGCCATACGCGAGAAAGTGACCTTGATATGATTATAAAAAAAAAAAAAAAATCTAATTATTTGCTCACATACATTGATTATTTTATCCAAGAAAATTTAGAAAGGAAAAAAAATGTAAGAAAACTACAATATAGATAATTATTTACAATGGTTTGCAGAATTCTCACGAAAGTCAAATTCTTTTGATTGAAAATATTGTCATACAAACATTATATATGAGCATATACTGTATACGCACACAAACATATACGCATTTACAAATACTCTAGTCTTCATGCAATAATAATACATGTATATATATGCGCACTTGTTACTCAGAATTATGCACACACAATATTATTTGGAAAGACACGCACGCAAACACGGGGCTTTCTTTGAAAACACCTCCAGATCGAAACTTGTTTCGAAACTATTCGTGTAACAAAGTCTTAAGAAAGGTCTGGTTCGTCAATAATTTATACGTGAATGCATTCGTTGCAGACGAAATTTAAAAGTTTGATAGTAATTGAAGACCAGTAAAGAATTAAGTCTATGAATAACTCAGAGAAGAACATTTTTATTTTATATTCGGTGAAAAAAACAAACAAACAACCAAACTCAAGTTCACAAAATTAATTCCACGGTGAACTCAGGGAGGAATATTTTTAGGCCAAATTATTCTTGATGACGAGAAACCCACTTGAAATAAAAATGTATCTCAGAACGGCTGGTATGGGTATTAACACTTTTATTGATAAGCAGAGAACAAGGTTCTCTTTGTTAACCTGCAGATGACTCAGGAAGGTCGAAACGTTTTTCTCTGCTTATCAATAAAAGTGTTAATACCCATACCAGCCGTCCTGAGATACAGGTCGAAACGTTGTTTTTTCCTTATCAGTAAAAGTGTCAATACCCATACCAGTCATTCTGAGATACAGGTCGAAACGTTGTTTTTTTCTTATCAGTAAAAGTCTTAATACCCATACCAGTCATTCTGAGATACATTTTTTGGCAGATTAGTTCAGGTTATTAACTTACTTGCAGTGAAAACAAACTCAAACACAAGTTCACTCACAAAAGGACATGCGTTGAGATACAGTGAAAACAATCTCAAACACATGTCCTTTTGTGAGTGAACTTGTATTAGTTGAGATACAGTGAACACAAACTCAAACCCACAAAATAAATCGTGTTCAGTTTATCATCCTGAGAGCTAAAGACTGCATGTATTAACGAACACATCCGTATAGGCTGGCTATATAAGAGACTAACCTGAAAATAAGCCCGTCTTTAGCCATGGCGTATACTATTCGAGGCATTGGAAACATAGATCCGAACATGCTAACGATCAACCCAGCCAGGGCGCCAATAGCTACAATGAATTTAGACTTTGGTGCTCCTCTCTGTTCGAATATTTCCACCAGAGCAGACTCGGGGTTCACCTGGTCGTAGGGAACAGCTAGTGTGATCTAGGAAATTGAAACAAAATATTGTTTGTTGTTGTTTTTTTTTGTAACAACCACAGACATTTAACACAAAGAGTGAAATGACGCGTAACACCTTCGAAAATGTCGTGAGAATCTTATATATTACTCGATCACTGCACAACCTACAGTAGTGGTGGATACACAGATGTTTTTAAACCAACAATATTAAAGCGGATACACCACATTCTCACACAGTTTTTTAACCACCAACAGTAATGGCGGCTATACCGTATTTTCACACAAATTTATAAAATCAACAACAATAATAACGGATATATCGTGCAATAATCACACATTGTTATTGAAACAACAACAATAATAGGGGTACTCCATATATTTACACAAAATCAGAGAACTAACAATAATAATAGTGGGTACGTTGTATTTGTGCAAAGAGTATTTAATCAACAACAATAATGGCGGATATACCGTATATTCACATAAAATTATTGAATCGACGTCAACAATGGCGGGTACACTGTGCATTCATTCAGATTTATTACATCAACAACAATAATGGCTCGTAGACCGTATTTTTACGTAGAGTTATTGAAACAACAAAGACAATGGGGCTACACCGTATATTCACACAAAGTCACAAAACCAACAACAATAATGGTGGGCACACCGTATCTTCACACACAGTCACAGAACCAACAACAGTAATCGTAGGTGTGCCGCAATTCCACACAAATTTACTAACTCAACAACACTAATAGGGAGTATGCCGCAATTCCACACAGATTCTATTAAACCGACGACAACAATGGCGAGTACAGTGTATTTTCACACAGAGTCACAAGATCAATAACAACAATGGCGGACATACCGTATTTTCTCAAAGACTTACTGCACTGTTCTGAATAATTGTGGAAATACTGAATTATTCTACACAACAGTTGTGGTTACAGAACTTTCGAGGTGTGTAAAATAGCTATGACATGGAGTAAAAAACATTAAATGTAAAATAACCATTTTACATGTTCGTAAAGTAAATTTATTAATTTACTGTTGTTTTCGTGCTAAATAATCAGTTAAATACAACTGCTTTTTTTTTTTTTTTCGTTTCACCCTGGTGGCTAAAACTAATGTAAATATATGTTTAAATCCCAAAACAGATGATAACAGTAAAGACATTAAGAAAACAATTTCTTTTTTCCCCCTGTGGATGATCATACGTTTGAAAATCAAACCTCGTGGTCAATTTCCAGCTTGCTAAACCTAACCATATAAGCAAGCTAATGCGACTTCGGTGACTTCCTCTTCGAGCAATTTCCAACTGATATTTGCGGTGTGGGAAACAAACAGCTAGACATCTTATCAGTTAATGGGTTTATAAAGTCTCCCACACGTCTAACGTTGGTTAATTCATTTCGACTCTCATCTAGTCTGTAGGTGACGCTCACTCCTATGCTTAGTCTATCTTTTACGTGCACATCGTTGTAAGGCCATTGGCGGCAAAACTGGGGGCACATGTCTCAATTTCTGTCCTGTAACGAAGTGCCCCACTGAATGAGCAACAGAGAATTGTGTATAACTGTCGATAAAAATCGCTAATTCCAGCACTGAATTCTGTGGTCACGATTAACATGTTAAGTGAGGTGCCCCCAGTTGCTGATACGACCCTCCCTTAGTTTAAATACATGTAATAATAAATTTAAGATAGACGTTTGTGAAAGTGCAAACATCAGAGAGATCCGGTCTAGAACCATTTATACAAACAAACGTGGGTTTACCTCCTCACGATTTGTTGTAGACTATTCAGAAATTAACCTGTGTATTTTAGGTTTGTTTCCTGAAATTTAGTTTCCCTTGAAGCTCGTATACTCTTCAGTTGTCCCCCTGAATGTTCAGCGCTAAAAGTGAGAGCTCATAACACTGACATTCCACGTTTGATACTCGTGGGAGGAACACTGTGCAAACTTGAGCTCAGTGACATGTTCTAATTTTCAGAAGCCCAGTTTGTTATATTCCCCTTTATATTCTCGTTGATTACGTTGTCTTTCAAATATATTGTCATAAGATTTTTCTCTCTCGTCTTCAATGCACAACGTAACATTTTATACATCATAAAAAAACATTTTTTTTTATAAACTTAACTGTAGCTAAACGTGTAGTTTGCTTATGTTGAAATTCATGTAAAACTATGATTCGTGAGTTATCAGCGCTGGCAGTCCCTAAAGTTGAAGTGATAGAGTACAGAGAAGGCAGCTTGTGAACACCACCCACCGTCAGTCAGCTCGCGGACTGCTCATTTACCACCAAATAATGGGTGAGCTACTATTTATAACTTACACTTTAACTTACAACGTTCCTATGGCTGAAATCAAAGGAGACATATCTGATCCTGCAACCTACAGAGTGCGTTATTAGAAAAATGGCTAGGAAAATTGTAATGTATTCAACGCTACTATGTTTTATCTGTCTTACCAAAATATCTCAAAAATAAATTCTTCAAGTCCTCATTACTTAAAAAATTCTCGTTAATTTTAAGCAGTTTATCTAAACACTGCCTCTAATAAATTAACGAAACTTTCTTAAATAGTGTTAATTTGATACACTAATAACATAACAAAACTTCTTTAAACAGTATTAATTTGATACTCTAATAACATAACAAAACTTCTTTAAACAGTGTTAATTTGATACACTAATAACATAACGAAACTTTCTTAAATAGTATTAATTTTATACTCTAATAACATAAGAAAACTTCTTTAAACAGTGTTAATTTGATACACTAATAACATAACGAAACTTTCTTAAATAGTATTAATTTGATACTCTAATAACATAACAAAACTTCTTTAAACAGTGTTAATTTGATACACTAATAACATAACGAAACTTCTTTAAACAGTATTAATTTATACATTAATAACATAACGAAACTTCTTTAAACAGTGTTAATTTGATACACTAATAACATAACGAAACTTTCTTAAATAGTATTAATTTGATACTCTAATAACATAACAAAACTTCTTTAAACAGTGTTAATTTGATACACTAATAACATAACGAAACTTCTTTAAACAGTGTTAATTTGATACACTAATAACATAACGAAACTTTCTTAAATAGTATTAATTTTATACTCTAATAACATAACAAAACTTCTTTAAACAGTGTTAATTTGATACACTACTAACATAACGAAACTTCTTTAAACAGTATTAATTTATACATTAATAACATAACAAAACTTCTTTAAACAGTGTTAATTTGATACACTAATAACATAACGAAACTTTCTTAAATAGTATTAATTTGATACTCTAATAACATAACAAAACTTCTTTAAACAGTATTAATTTGATACACTAATAACATAACGAAACTTTCTTAAATAGTATTAATTTGATACTCTAATAACATAACAAAACTTCTTTAAACAGTGTTAATTTGATACACTAATAACATAACGAAACTTCTTTAAACAGTGTTAATTTGATACACTAATAACATAACGAAACTTTCTTAAATAGTATTAATTTGATACTCTAATAACATAACAAAACTTCTTTAAACAGTGTTAATTTGATACACTAATAACATAACGAAACTTCTTTAAACAGTATTAATTTATACATTAATAACATAACAAAACTTCTTTAAACAGTGTTAATTTGATACACTAATAACATAACGAAACTTTCTTAAATAGTATTAATTTGATACTCTAATAACATAACAAAACTTCTTTAAACAGTGTTAATTTGATACACTAATAACATAACGAAACTTTCTTAAATAGTATTAATTTGATACTCTAATAACATAACAAAACTTCTTTAAACAGTGTTAATTTGATACACTAATAACATAACGAAACTTCTTTAAACAGTGTTAATTTGATACACTAATAACATAACGAAACTTTCTTAAATAGTATTAATTTGATACTCTAATAACATAACAAAACTTCTTTAAACAGTGTTAATTTGATACACTAATAACATAACGAAACTTCTTTAAACAGTATTAATTTATACATTAATAACATAACAAAACTTCTTTAAACAGTGTTAATTTGATACACTAATAACATAACGAAACTTTCTTAAATAGTATTAATTTGATACTCTAATAACATAACAAAACTTCTTTAAACAGTGTTAATTTGATACACTAATAACATAACGAAACTTTCTTAAATAGTATTAATTTGATACTCTAATAACATAACAAAACTTCTTTAAACAGTGTTAATTTGATACACTAATAACATAACGAAACTTATTTAAACAGTATTAATTTATACATTAATAACATAACGAAACTTCCTTAAACAGTGTTAATTTGATACACTGATAACGTAACGAAACTTCCTTAAACAGTATTAATTTAATACTCTAATGAAGCGTTAGTTTTATATTACAATGAGCTAGTGAAGCTTCCTTACACAGAGTTAGGTTTACTTTAAAAAAAAAATGTATTTTTTTTATAAACCTTAATAGATGACAAGGTGAAACATGACATGGTGAAACATGACATACATGATGAAACATGACATGGTGAAACATGGCAAGATGAAACATGTCATGGTGAAACATGACATACATGATGAAACATGACATGGTGAAACATGACAAGGTGAAACATGACATGGTGAAACATTTATTGAATTACTTGGTTAATTTTCCCTTTTTTGTATTAGTGAAAAAGTTTCTTTTTTTTATGGGAATTTATCCGAAACGTCAAGCTATATCAGCTTCGCCATCATACAAAGGCAGTAGAATGGCCACAGCAACGCCCTTTTAATATACCTTGGATACACAACGAGTCGTCAAGTAGGTTACCGAAGTACATTCTTTACATATTAAAATGTCACGTGTACTTACAATCATGCTAGACGTAACGTAGGCGGTCAGTACTATGACCAAACTGGTGATGATGGCTAAAGGAATGGACCGTTTTGGGTTTTTGGCCTCCTCTCCTGTAGTTGCAATGATGTCAAACCCGATGAAGGCGTAGAAACACGTAGCAGCACCAGACAACACCTGGAGTGATTAACTGATCAGCAATGTAAATATTTACGTAGTTTTGTACACACAATAATTCTTAAAAGTATTTTAATTATGGTTAATCCATACGAGTGAAAGGTGTCGCTTAATCAAATGAAATCAATTTTATTATTATTTATCTCGTAAAACCAAAGAATCTCAGGACTTGACTGCTAAAATTATTATTTTATTTGAATAATAAATATAATCTTTCCCATATTTCGTACAGTATATAACAGCACAATATGTATAATACTATTAAATATATATTTGTCGTTGTTATTTAGTACTTATCAAGCAATAACGTCTTTCTATACAAAGAAACTTAGTGGAATGGAAAGTTATAGAAGATGGTTGTTGGTGTAGAATTAATTAAGTTCAAAGCTACACAATGGGCTGTCTGTGCTCTGCCCACCACGGGTATCTAAACCCGATTCCTAAGAGGAGTGAGTTCGCAGACATACCACTGGGGCACTTCAAAAAAGATGAACTAAATACTTCTAAAAAGTTTACGAACTAAATTAATCATCCAGTGTTACACGTTCAACATCTATCGTTTTACGTATTTTTGGCAAATTAATACGTTTTTTATAACACCAATGTTTTTGCGTATTAATGAACTGAAAAAAAAATTAAAAATTAAAATATCGGGTACAATAAAGACAAGCACAAAACTCACCCCTGTCCAACCATACGGTAAAATTCCCCCATGTTCGGTCCAGTTATTTGGGTCGATGTAAAAAACTCCCGCGCCCATTATGAAAACCCATACTGAGAGGCTCAAGGCGTTCAAGATATTATTGAGTAGAAGAGATTTTTTAACCCCTGCCACTAGAAGCGCTGTCATCAGAAGGGTTATGATGGCCGCCATCACGTCCGGAGTGTGATCTAGGGCAGAAATGTAAGCGCAGACCAATGTCACTTCAAAGTGACTCAGAGGGAAGGGTTTTTTTTTTTCTTTTCAAAGTTTACTTATCCATTCTAAATACAAGAACTCCCGTTCATTTATACCTAAATGATAAAAAAATAGATCTAAGTTTGACACTAAATACAAAGTTGTTAAAAAACATTGTTTCTATGTCTTCTTGATACGATGTTCGTACATATGTGATGATAATTCGGTTACCTTACATTTTGAGGAACTTACTTCCGGCAGTAATCACGTGGCTGGTAATTTTTTTTACTTGTAAAAAACTCGGTAGCAAATAGCTAGTAACTGTTTAATTTTACGCATTGGAACGCCATTGCTAATTGCAACTAAGTTATTCTACTTTCTTTCTTAAGAGAAATAATTCCTGGTAGTAATTGTGTGGTTCACTTCACCTTCGTTTCTAGTAGCAGTCACGTGACTGAACTGATATATTTCTTTAAAAGTATTGTTGGTAGGAGGCACGTGACTGTAATGGTGTGCGCCTAAGAATGTTATGTGATTGTACTAGTTTACGTCTAAGAACGACATTATACAAGTGATTGTACTGGCTTGCTCCTAAATAATTCTACTTGCACTACAACATTGATAATAAATATGTAGGTGTAGCTAAGAGATAAGATAAAGAGTTTTGTTTTAATTTCGCGCAAAGCTACTCGAGCGCTATCTGCGCTAGCCGTCCTTAATTTAGCAGTGTAAGACTGGTGGGAAGGCAACTAGTCATCACCACCCACCGCCAACTCTTGGGCTACTCTTTTACCAACGAATAGTGGGATTGATCGTCACATTGTAACGCCCCACGGCTAAAAGGGCGAGCATGTTTGGCGCGACGGGGATGCGAACCCGCGATCCTCAGATTACGAGTGGCACGCCTTAACACGCTTGGCCATGCCGGACCCAAGAAAGAATAGCACCAGAAGATACGAAGTGTGCTCAACTCTGAGTTTTTCCATTCTTTAGTTTGAACATTTTCTTGATAAATTTCAGGGAAAAATAGTTTCTAAGTTTTTATCAATAATTATTGAAAGTTTCGTTGTTTAGCATGTATTGTAAACTTAAAGTTGATCTTTGTCAGAGTTATACGCATTACATATTAACTACTATACATTCACTGATCTTTTTTTGGTCCCATAGTTTCAAATTAATCAACTTAAAGTATACATAAAATAACATAGTTTTACTAAAACTAAGTACATTTTGCATGCCGTAAGGAATAAGTTTTGTGATTAGTTATTACCCAATATTGTTCCCAATGTTTTTCGAATGACGTCACTAACAGCGCCACCACACAAGGCGTTTATGCATGCACTAATTGCGCATGCTCCAGCAGCTGTTCCAATGAGATATTCTAATATCATGTTCCAACCAATGATGAAGGCGATGAATTCTCCAACGGTGACGTAGCTATACATATAGGCTGAGCCCGTAGTATGAGGGACTCTAACACCGAACTCAGCATAACATACGCCTAAGAAGAGATAAGTCATGTAAAACAAAACACACAACAAAAAACGCATACCAAAATCTATTGTAATCTTAATCGTTAATGTTCTTTTGTTAATAAATCATTCACTTTTACTCGTGAATATGTTTGTGCTTCAACTCAACCAACCGTCCAAGATTTTTTACAGTAGTAATATTACTCCAGTAATAATCCAAGTTCTACAGGAATAAAATTAACAGATCATAAAGTGTAATGAGGATTACGCCTGTGGCAGTTTCTATTTCCACTGAATATCCTGACGCACTCAATAATAGACTGACGCACTCAATAATATCAGAACCTTTAGTGGATTGAAACATTTTAATAAATTCATGCCCAACTTTGATAATATTCGTTCTTAACAATTTTTATTTGGGAAAATATACTTTACTATACTCTAGCAAAATGTTGTTTCCATCAGATTAAAGCTTTTTCATGGTACATAACTTAAATTTATCTACCACTTCTGAATGTTTAAATGAATCTTTTACACATTTAAAATTCCATCATTGAGTAAGATAGCTGATATGTGGAAACTTATGTCAAATGTTTTCAACAGTTTCAAATTAAACACAGCGTCACATTTCCACGCAAGGACAAACAAAACATTCAGTGGTAGTGGAGAGCAGGGATTTAATTTCATTTTCAAATAACGAAAGTGTTTTGTATGAATCATGTTAAAACTAATTATCATAGAACCACTTTTATTACCTCCGCTACTGAGGGTTATGTTTTCAACTCTTTGTATGTGTTTATTCACGTGTTTCTCAACAAGGTTTCTAGCAAACGGCCGAATGTTTGTTCTGTTATCAATTATTTTTGACGGCTATCTGGGCTAGGCGTCCCTAATTTAGCAAAGGGAATGCAGACTAGAGGGAAGGCAGCTAGTCATCAATATTCACCGTTCACCGCCAACTGTTGGCCTAATCTTTTACCAATGAATAGTTCGATTGACCGTCACAATACAATGCTCCCACGGCTGAAAGGGCGATCATGTTTGGTATGATGGGGATTCGAACTCGCGACCCTCGGATTACGAGTCGAGCGCCTTAACCACGTGGCCTTGCCGAGCCATGGTTGAATGAATCTGCACGAGAACTGACATATAGTTGGACTATGACCCAACTTAGAAGTGAATATATTTTGGAGAGTCAAAGTCACAGCAAGGTCACGAAAAGAAAAACAATCCTATATGTTAACATGGGGACCGATTTTTCCTCTATAACTCCATCAAAAATGGTTGGATTTTGATAAAACTCAGTAGACCTATGTAGAATATTATTTTTCACTGTCCTGCAAAGAATGGTCCGTGTCCATTGACAAAGACGGTCACGTTGACACATTTTCCTATTATTTTCTGAGAGCTGAACGTAATCAACGATGCGTGACCTTGACATGCCCTCTAACGAGTACCCTTCTAGTGGTCTAGACATGCCCTCTACCGAGTGCCCCTCTAGTGGCTTAGACGTGCCCTCTACTGAGTGCCCCTAGAATTTATTGAAGCTTTTATTTTTACGTGTCCTTAGTGAAAAAATAGAAAC
Organism: Tachypleus tridentatus; assembly: GCF_004210375.1. NCBI lineage: Eukaryota > Metazoa > Arthropoda > Merostomata > Xiphosura > Limulidae > Tachypleus > Tachypleus tridentatus. The sequence continues at coordinate 165,007,747 of NC_134830.1, read as the reverse complement.
GCTAAGTATCGAACTGATATGTTAATTTTGGCGGAATGTCTTTATTTGGTTCTATTGAATAATATTGTGAACAAATATAATTAACCAACATCTGGGTTACATATAAACAGTTTTTCTTGTGCACTGTTAACTTTAAGTTCTAATATGCATGTCTTGCTAATCTTGAGAAGAACTGAACCTTTTCTCAGAAAAACGTTCTTCAAATACCTTTAACACACATAGTTTAAATATTACTAAAATTCTTACTGCGTGTTGTTATTGCTAAAGTTCTGTAAGGTATCTTTGAAAGAATTTCACGTATATTCGAAAACAACAGCTACAATAACTCAGTTTAATTTAAGAGATAAAGTAAGAAGCGAAATGTTTAAATAAACATAACAAACAAAGAGAGTACGAGTTGACTTGTTACTAAAACAAAACCCAAACCTGAGAAAAGCGATGCCACAGCTGCGATTAGAAATGATAGGACGACCCCCTGGTCCAGCAACATTTCTGGCCACCATTCCAGAAACTAGATACATTCCTGTTCCTACGCAGCTTCCCACTCCAAGGGAAGTAAGATCTAACGTGGTTAAACATTTCTGAAAGAAGATTATATATTTATACCTACTTGACCATTTCTTTGTGAGTTTACTCATATCTTTCGCTTGAAGACATTCATAAAATATTTAACAGTAAAGTTATGACTCTTTTCAAGGGAGTCATTGACTTTAAAGAGAAAATCAATAGAACGTTTAACAGGTTTCAGAACCTCAACTTTAAAATTCTCGCTGCTAATTTGAGGAAAGTACAAGACGAATTTTTACTTTGAATACGATGCGAGGCGAGGAAAACAAATTGTTTTTTTTTAATTTTAAATTTATCGTTTATTTCCGTAATAAGAAGACCGAAAGACAGAATATTACTTAATATGTAGCGTCTGGTACCGAATTTGAATTATTAAGATAAATAATATTTAGTGTAGTGTTGTGATATTTTTCAGGTGTACCAATTTCCTTCCATTAAAAGCAATTGTTTTGGATCCGTAGAATAAAAGAAACTAGATAATTCTGGAACCTCATAAGAACAAATATATAACCTATTTCGGTTGAAAATATAGCATTATATTAGGAAAGTAATAATGTTATACTTCGCCAGGACGTGTACACTATCTTTGTATTTGATAGTCGTTACTATTGAAACATGAAAAAAATTGTACGCTCAAGGTATCACTTTGACTTACCAGTGGAAAATGTTACTGAATTCTTTCACTCAGTCGTTCTACAATGAACTGAGAACACTGTGTTAAAAGGATTTTGAATACGTAGATTAATAAGTCGTGTAACAGCCACAACAGATATGAAGTCACAATAAAATAAAAAGTGTCAGAACAGAATTTTTGGTATTCGCAGGTAAGATGATGCTCGCGAAAATTTGAATTTTTTAATTTTGCGCAAAGCTACTCGAGGATTATTTGCGCTAGCCGTCCCTAATTTAGCAGTGTACGACTAGAGGGAAGGCAGCTAGTCATCACCACCCACCGCCAACTCTTGGGCTACTCTTTTACCAACGAATAGTGGGATTGATCGTCACATTATAACGCCCCCACGGGTGGGAGGGCGAGCATGCGACCCTCGGATTACGAGTCGAACTCCTTAACACACTTGGCCCTGCCGGGCCGCTCGCGAAAAGCTATCAGTTAATCAAATTGAAACGAAAAAGATTATGGAGGCACCGTAACCGTCCACAACGAGACCTGCAACATGTAGAATACACGGCACAAAGGTTAGTAGCAGACTCTGTCGACATGTCTCAGGAAACAGAATAAGAAGTAATTTTAGTGACGTGAATTAATTATATGACGTATCTGTTGAGCCAATACATATTTGAAGAAGCTACCGAATAAAACAGGTATTCGCGCTATTCCATACAAATGGAACACCTACTGATTTCTGTTGAAGTGGGTGCTGAGAAGTTGTCACTCTCGTACATTAGATGATTTATGGAAAGATTGCAGTGAGGAGATTGTGCTTTAGACAGGACAGTCTTACGACAGAGTATATTGAAATATATAAAGGGCTGTAGAGCTATTTTCAAGAAGTATTGTCGTTAGCCAGAACATGAGTGGCAACCTGTACTATTATGACTTAGTAAAGCTCCAGAACCATTACATGTATAATGTGCTCAACCTCTGTTCTCCATAGATTTTTTACCCACGAGAAAGCATACGTGATAGCGTAGATAAACGACGCAGGAGAATAAGTAACTAAGGCGAAAGAAATATAGCAGCTTCCTCAAGTAACGTTTTTCTTGTTAAAATTACAAGCAATACACATACAGATATTTTCGAAAAATCATGTTTAAAGGGGGAAGAATAAAAACATTGTATAACCGTATCCTACGATGACTTGTATTATAATATAGTGATACATTTGTTTTTAATTTCATGGATTATCTGCACTAGCTATCTCTGATTTTGAACTGATAGAATAACAAGAAAGAAGCAGGTGAATACCTTCCACTCTTAACTCTTGGGATACTATTTTACGAACAAAATATGGTTACATTATAACTTCCTCAGGGCTGCAAAGATGAACATGTTCGGTAATAGGATTCGAACTCGCGAACTGCAAACTGGGATTCGAACGCCCTAAACAACAAACTGTACCAAGTTCTAAGGATACGAAAACTAATCCTCGTTTTGATTTTGTATTGGATCTAACTATTTCTCATCTTAATTTTGGTATATGATTAAAAAAACACTACGACACACAGAAATGGAAATCATTTAAACTTTTTCCTTAAAACTTAAGTTCGTGTCTATTTTAGAAGATTTTTACCGTACCAAAAAATCTAATTATTAAACTATACATTAAATTTTGTATATACAGTCAAACTGGGGAACCTTAAGAGTAGTTTTATCTCACGTTTCGCAAATACTGACAGACACAAAGACCAGAAATTGATACAACACACGCTACATATACTCTTCAAAATAAGAAACGCAAAAGGCAAAATTTGAGACATATTGTTAACAAGTTTATTCTGGGTAGTTCTGTATGACATGTGTGAAACTTTGCACATTCACTGCTGAACATCCAGAGTCTGCAAAGGCGAAGTCCACGCTCACTAGTTGAAGTATATCGTCACTCAACGTCAATAACGAATATGCCCCCCGTGAGCATCAATAACTGCTTGGCATCTCCTGCCCATAAAAGCGATGAGATGACAAATCACATCCTGTGGAATTGCTGTCCACTCAGCCTGCAAAGCTGCTGCAAGCTGAGGTAGAGTCTGCGGTTGAGATTGTCGCCGTCTCAGACGTCGGTCCAACTCGTCCCAAAGATGTTCGATGGGGTTTAAATCTAGTGATCTGGAGGGCCAGGGAAGAACGTTGATGTTGTGGTGTCTCAAGAAGACAGTGGTGAGTCGGGCTGTGTGAGGATGGGCGTCGTCATGTTGAAAAACATCGTTGACGTTCACTATGATGGGTTGCACATGGGACCTAAGAATCTCGTCGACGGTTGCGTACGGTCTGATCGGAAATCCTACGCAGCCCTGGTATGATTGAGGCAGTAGATGTCGCAGTGGTGGTCCTATTCCGAAGGTGACGTAACCGGATGTAGCGATCTTGTGCGGGCGTGGTCACACGAGGTCTGCCAGATCGTGGACGGTCACAAGTTGATCCATGTTGTTGGTGACGATTCCATAGCCTTGTGATGGTGCTTGGGTGGACATTCACAGCTCTGGCAACATCTGATCGAGATTCGCCTGCTTCCAAGTGGCCAATGGCGTTGTTACGTTGTGCTTCAGTCAGTCTTGGCGTAAATGTATTGCGTGTCGGTGGCTTAACACTGAGCTATGGAGACCGAGAACCCGTCATTTTTATAGGGATTTTGCACATGTTGCACTTGCAGAACATGCAGATCTCTCAAACAAATTTATTGAACACGAATGCGTTTTGGCGAAAAATCCGATGCCTTAACACGTGTAACATCACATACTCTGAGCTTGTAACGTTATTACATATATTTCTCTTCAAAATTACAAAAATATCCCTTTTGCGTTTCTTTTTTTGAAGAGTATATTTCGAATTGTTCTAAGAAGTACGACAATTGATTTCTACCTTAAGTTTAGTGTCTGCCGTAGGATCCAAGATATCTGAAGAAGGGTCCTTCGTCCGAATCAGTTTACCCACGATGAGAAGAAACTTGGTTTTAATTTGGTCAGATCTATTAGAGAACATAGTTACGGAAGCCATCCACGATGTCAGCTATAGGAACAAAATATCAAGGTTTGCTCAGACTCATAAAACACGAAGAAACGACAAGTTGCAAATACGAAACGTGGTTTCTCACTGTAATAGTTTTTATATCTAATTAATATCTTAAATCTAAAATAAACATGCACGAGAATTTTAAGCTGTTTAGCCTTTTTTACGTCATATACATATTATTTATATTATTACCAAAGGTTTAAACAACAGTATCTAGAAATATGGCAGCTCTGGCTCAAAGATTTTCATTAAACTATAACTGTGACGTTAATAATTGCAAATAGGCAACACCGGCAAAGTATGTATTTGTGTCACACAACAAGAACAACACTGTGAAAAGTGCCGTTCAATACTAACAAGATTATATTTATATACTAGTACACACAAAGTATTCATAAAATCATAAGTGTTCGACATAAGTTGTTGACAAGTACTGAAAAGAGTATTACAAGAATTGTTGTCAAGTGTTATTAAGATACCTTAGTGCTACTAAGCTGTTGTCAATTGTTGCTTACAGTGCTACTAAACTGTTGTCAAATGTCGGTAACAGTACAACAAAACTGTTGTTAAGTGTCGTTAACAGTGCTACTAAGCTGTTGTCAATTGTTGCTTACAGTACCACTAAACTGTTGTCAAGTGTCGCTAACAGTACAACAAACAAAACTGTTGTCAAGTGTTGCTAACAATACAACAAAACTGTTGTCAAATGTCGGTAACAGTACAACAAAACTGTTGTCAAGTGTTATTAACAGTGTTACTAAACGGTTGTTAAGTGTCGTTAACAGTGCTACTAAGCTGTTGTCAATTGTTGCTTACAGTGCAACAAAACTGTTGTCAAGTGTTGCTAACAATACAACAAAATTGTTGTCAAGTGTCGGTAACAGTACAACAAAACTGTTGTCAAGTGTCGGTAACAATACGACAAAACTGTTGTCAAGTGTCGGTAACAGTACAACAAAACTGTTGTCAAGTGTCATTAACAGTGTTACTAAACGGTTGTTAAGTGTCGTTAACAGTGCTACTAAGCTGTTGTCAATTGTTGCTTACAGCGCTACTAAACTGTTGCTATGTGTTACGAATGCTGGAAAGACAGCTAACAGCACCACAAAAACAACTGTGGTTAAACATCCACAATAGAAGGCAACAATGTTATACAATATAATTTCGTATTCAAATAAAATGTTAAATAACTAGACTAGAAGAGCAGTTGAATTCTGGCAACAGTAACAAAACATCCACTTTGAGTTTAAAACTTTTTAAACTGACAAATCTTATTACTGTGATACATTTCGAAAACATTTCAAATAAGGCTCGGTTTGATTCTACCTTAGTCATACCTTAAAGATCTAATTTACATTCAGAACTCACAGGACTATTAATCCAGGTTTTTGCGATACAGTTACACACTGATATTATCGGTATTGTCGTCACAGTTGAACCTGTTATTTTCAATTTTAGCGTCACAGTTAGAACCTGTTATTTTCAGTCTTAGCCTCACAGTTAGAACCTGTTATTTTCAGTCTTATAGTCACAGTTAGAACCTATTATCAAACTTAGCATCACAACTACGGTTTGTTATTCTTACTTATAACCTCAAGCTAGAGTCAATTATTTCACGTCAATCATAACATCTATTATCAAGTCATAACTCGTGTCTTTTATTTTCCAATTTAACAACTCTACTGTGTTATTTTTAGTCTTAGCGTATCACACTGAGAGCCTTTTATTTTCACTTTTAGCGCCATATCTAAAATATGTTATTATTCATCTTAACCTTACAGCTATGAGTTACTATTGTTAGTCTTAGCGTCAGTTATTGTTGGTCTTAGCATCAGAGTTATAGTCTCTTATTCTAGTCCTTAGTAGTACAGCTAGGTCCTGTTACTATTGGCTTTAATAGGAGAGCTAGAGCCTTCTATTCGCCATCTTTGTGTCACAGGTGAAACCCTTTATTTTCTGTCTTAGTGCTACAACCAGACCCTGGTATTCTATCTCTTAACATTACAGCTACAACCTCTTATTATAGTCCTTAGTAGTACAGCTAGGTCCTGTTACTGTTGGTTTTAATAGCATAGCTAGATTATGCCATTTTCCCTTTTAGCATCATCACAATTATAAGCTGTTATGCAGTATTTTAGCATCACAGCTAGACCGATGGTCTACGTTTTAACTACATAACCAGAGGCTGTTATTCTCACAGGTACAACTTTATTATTTGTCATATTATTACAACTAGAACCTGTTTAGTCCTCTTGGTTATTTACCTTCTTAAAGCCAGTCCATCAGAATGCTTCTGTTGGAACTCGACATTCAACTACGTTCTTGTGTTCCAAATGGTACGTACAAGAACACGCTTCATTCGATATTGGTTAATAGTCTTAAACAGTGCACTGCTGTTCTGTTGCCGTATGCTGAAGAAATAACATTTATGACACTTCAAACAAAGAAAATATGGAAGGTTCAACACAGGAGCGACTAATGTATTCACTTAAGATTATACATTCAGAATATGACGTAATTTTATCCTTGATATTCGATGTCACTCATACCAAATGTGATAACTTCGGTGTTATTAAAACAAAATGTCGCATTTTGAATATTCGATGTCACCGAAATTGGATGTGATAATTTGTCCTCCAGTGAAATCAGATCTAAACGCTGTCTGGTGCTAACGCTCATCCACTCTGCCCTGCATGAGAAAGCTTCAGAAAAACAAACCGTTCTTGTTTTAACAGCCACTCAAAGACGGAAATCTATATATCTAATAATTAAAGAAGAGATTGAAACAAAACGTTGTTCCAGAACTAATATTAGCTCATGCCAGAATTAAACGTGAGAACAACCGAAAACTCAGAATCGTTTTTTCTTGTTTGTTTTTTCTAATTTTAGTGATCGCTCACCCAGGAATTATAGCAGCACGTGCGATAATACATTTTTTTTCAGCAATCGTCCTTGCTAGAATTGCGTACAATAACGTTCGAAAACTCTGAATAGTTTTCTTTTTAGTTAACGGTACTATATCACGTTAGAAGTTTAGTAACACAAGAGCTAATGTTAAAAACGTTGATTGATGGTAAAGTTTATTCGTTTGTTTGTTTTCCAATTTCGCGCAAAGCTACACGAGGGCTATCTGCACTAGCCGTCTCTAATTTTCCAGTGTAAGACTAGAGGGAAGGCAGCTAGTCATCACCACTCACCGCCAACTCTTGGGATACTCTTTTACCAATGAATAGTGAGATTGACTGTCCATTATCACGCCCCCACGGCTGAAAGGGCGAGCATGTTTGGTGCGACGGGGATTAAATCCGCGACCCTCAGATTACAAGTCGAACGCCTTAACCCACCTGGCTATGCCGAGCCGTTGATGGTCAAGTATTACTCGCCGAAGCACATATTATGTCAATAACTAAATATATAAGGATGGCCAAAAAAATAACAACAACAAAAACATTCATTGAAATTTCTTTTGCATTTTTAATATTTCGACAAGTTCCTGCAGACCTTGGAGTGGATATTGACTGAAGACATTTAATTAAACAAAGAAAAAGCTTGAAGCAGACATTGTATATTGTATGCAGGTACTGTCATCATAGCGAATATTTTCAAAATGAGTTAAAGTATTGTCATCACAGTGAACATCCTACACAATGGGTAAAAAAGTTCTCACCACATCGAACAAGATTCTAGAATCTAGAATCAAGATTCTAAGTCAGCGCCTTCACGATAGTTCCATTCCAAACTGTGTCGTTTAGTCAAGTAGGAAGTACTTGACGCCCACCTCTATGGAATGGATAAAGTCTTTACTGGAAATTTACGTTATTCTTGGAAGTTTTGAGATTTATGTGAGGGGCAAATGTTAAAGGTTTTATGAAGCAAAATTCTTATAGTGACATCTACGAACATAATAGTTTATATTGAGTCAGAAAGTTTTGAAGATACCAAAGCAATCAACAGTTATCACAATGGTCAATTTGAGTGGTATTCACTGAAAATGACAACGTGATGTCTAGAAACGCGGGCGTTTCTCTTTGCATTCAAATTGGGAGGGCGTGGGAAGTTTTAAGACAAAGAAAATGTTGAATCATTAAGTTTGGCAACGTCGATATTCAAGATTCTAAGTCAACGCCTTCACGATAGTTCCATTCCAAATTGTGTCATGTAGTCAGGTAGGAGGCACAAAATCACGCCCACCTGCATCACGAGGTATTGAACGGGTTTCATAGAAACATAAAAAAATTAGTAATATATATACATATATATATTTATTTCCAACAACTTACACAGAAGCTAAGTAAAATACATAATGCTTACATTTTTGTTCGGAACTACTAAATCTTTCTTCCAACACTTTTGAAATTCTAAATGAAATTGAATTACAAGAGATAACTTCACTATAGAACGAATGGTGCTCATATCCTAGCGTAAATATTATACTGTGTTTATTTGAACAATATTTACTTTTGTACACACGTTCCTTTGTTAGTTTCACGTGCATTCGAATTTGTTTCTTAGTTTCGGTTTTCTGTTGCGTTGGAATAAATAACAAGAACCATTTCTAAAAGTCTCTGTTCTATCTGATTCACTTTATTTGGAGATGTTTTTCTCACTAAGTCAGCTTTATTAGCCAGATAAAAGTTAAAACCTCTTCTTATCTCTATCGAACTTGATTTCTAGTACTTCCTGCACTAAATTTCACTACACATACACACACACACATATATATATATATATATTCGTGCGCTTCTGCAAAGCTAGAATCATAACGTTTCCTGAATGTTTACAGTTGTTCCCTTGATAACCACGGTTACCATAGTTACAGCCCAAAGGCTCAGTCTGGCAACGGCTTAAGACTTGATATCACTGTGAATGACACAACTTATCTTAGGAACCACCATGAAAACTTCGACAACAACTTTCAATGTTTTTTTTTGTTTTTTTCAAAGCTATTACTGCCGCCGTTAGGAAGCGCGTGATGGGTTATTTTCCGACCCTAAATTAGAAACTTATTATTGGAAAATTTAGCATTTTGTAACTTTGTTTTCGAGAAAACACGGATATGCTTTATTGGGATACGTGTATTTTAAAATAAACATCAGAGTGAAATCAAAACGTTATATATTTGAGATATCTCCTGGACAGTATTCAAAACTTTGTGCTAGTTTCCCACATGTTGAATGTATTCGCAATACGTTGTCTCTTTACGATATCCATGTTGAATGTAGTGAGACAGGTATAGGTCTGTAAATAAGCCAGTGTCAGATGTATTTTCGCAATATTCATGCTGAACGTAGTGAGACAGATATAGGTCAGTATATAAGCCAGTGTCAGATGTATTTTCGCAATATTCATGTTGAACGTAGTGAGACAGATATTCTGTAAATAAGCCAGTCTCAGATGTATTTTCACAATTTTCATGTTGAACGTAGTGAGACAGATATAGGTCAGTAATATTGTAAGCCAGTGTAAGATGTATTTTCGCAATATTCATGTTTAACGTAGTGAGACAGATATAGGTCAGTACATAAGCCAGTGTCAGATGTATTTTCACAATATTCATGTTGAGCGTAGTGAGACAGATATAGGTCAGTATATAAGCCAGTGTCAGATGTATTTTCGCAATATTCATGTTGAACGTAGTGAGACAGATATAGATCAGTATATAAGCCAGTGTCAGATGTATTTTCACAATATTCATGTTGAACGTAGTGAGACAGATATAGGTCTGTAAATAAGCCAGTGTCAGATGTATTTTCACAATTTTCATGTTGAACGTAGTGAGACAGATATAGGTCAGTATATAAGCCAGTGTGAGATGTATTTTCACAATATTCATGTTGAACGTAGTGAGACAGATATAGGTCAGTACATAAGCCAGTGTCAGATGTATTTTCACAATATTCATGTTGAGCGTAGTGAGACAGATATAGGTCAGTATATAAGCCAGTGTGAGATGTATTTTCACAATTTTCATGTTGAACGTAGTGAGACAGATATAGGTCAGTATATAAGCCAGTGTGAGATGTATTTTCACAATTTTCATGTTGAACGTAGTGAGACAGATATAGGTCAGTATATAAGCCAGTGTGAGATGTATTTTCACAATTTTCATGTTGAACGTAGTGAGACAGATATAGGTCAGTATATAAGCCAGTGTAAGATGTATTTTCGCAATATTCATGTTGAACGTAGTGAGACAGATATAGGTCAGTATATAAGTCAGTGTAAGATGTATTTTCGCAATATTCATGTTGAACGTAGTGAGACAGATATAGGTCAGTATATAAGCCAGTGTCAGATGTATTTTCACAATATTCATGTTGAACATAGTGAGACAGATATAGGTCTGTAAATAAGCCAGTGTCAGATTATTTTCACAATTTTCATGTTGAACGTAGTTACACCTAAATACATGAATCTGTCAGAAATAACTTTTTTGTCGATATTCAAACTGACTTATCAACACTGGTATGTACAGATATGAATACCAACTTGGCACTTGGCAGCAGTATTCATGCTCAGTTCAGATAAATTATAGACCTTAGACTCGACAACATCGGTGTTCAACATAATGACATAGACGTCGGACCTCTAAAGAAATTAATAACAAGGAATATTTTTCTTGTGAACGTATTCTTTGTCGTAGCGAAACCCTCACTAACAATTTATCAGTGTTATTTTTGTTTTGTCGGTTGTTGTCTTTGCGTTTGTTTAAATGCCTTCGGCATTTGAGCGAAAATAAATGATTAAGTCATTCACTTAACCTTGAGACTAATGCCAAGACTCAACCGAAACAAATTAAGTAATGACAGAGATCTCATTTTTTTTAAAAAAAACAACTAGTACCGTCGTGATGATAAATGTGATATATTTTATAATCTTCCAAAATATGGAAACGCTCAGATGTTACGCAAAGAGGAGTTACAAAAATGAGTTAACCGTTTCAATTAATGGTTAACTTATAATCACTGCAGTACGTTATTTGAGAAAATGCAAAAAATATATACAAATAAACTAAAATATACAAAAATATACAATTCAGTAATATTTAGTATTTGTTTTAAACATAAAAATACACCTAATTTTTATGCTGCTATAAATTAACGTTCAAATTGTCCGGTATTACCATTTGACCTTTTGATTTTTCCATATAAGACAGTGCAGTCTCAATAACTTTCATATCAGATCTTTCTTGTTAAGTGTTCAATTGGTCTTTTCCCAGACACCATTTCATCATGTTATCTGTGTACTTAGGATTACTTTATTATTGAACGATGAAGCCTTGTTATCGAAATAATGACATGATGAATAAGAATATTTGCTGTACCAATTAACAGTCAGGTTGCCATCAGTTTTTTCTCTCTCACAGATTTGAACAACATTAACTGACATACATCTCACACTATTATTAGTTCCCAGCATGCTTCACCTTAAGTGATTTACATTGGCTGTGATATTATTCTCCGTGTTAATCAAATCAGCATGGATTGTTGTCAATGTTTGAAATTAGATTCATCTGTATAAACAAAAAGGATTCAGATATCCTCGTTGTTTGGAGTCAAATACTTCTTTCAGTGTTTTGAGTTGGCCATCTTTATCTCTCTTGTGCAGTGTTTGTTTTGTTTTTTGGAGCAGACGCATGCCTATTAAGTTCAGTTCGTACTAATGTCATTCTTACTGTCCTCTATGTGACATTGATATATCTGTACTTAAAGCTGTATTTTTACTGGATTGTCGCTTAAAGAGTACACCATAATCTATTCAATGTCACATTTATATTATCAACAGTAACACCAGTTTCGTGTACCTTCTAACAGTGTTTCTGTACAGTTCTACCGAAACATGAAATTTAGTCTCATAGAGTTGCACAACTTTAATCCATACACTCTTTTTATATGGTACGTATGAGGACCATGAACACCATAACCACACTGACACTAATGTGTCACTATCTGACCAGTTGGATGACATCCAAAACTAAATAATAAGTAGAACAATAGTCAATTATATATATATATATATATACACACACACATCAATTTGAAAATTCTTTAATTTTTTGTTTAATTTTGTTATTTTAATCGTCTATGCGGTTTTCAACTATATTTATCTTTTGAAGATATCCAAACACAGGCTGTCATAAACACATGAACGTATTTTGACGTAGGTATGTTTTCAGAGAATAAAGAGAAGCCATACACGTAATGTTTTCAGAGAATAAAGAGGAGCCACACACGTAATGCTTTCAGAGAATAAAGAGGAGCCACACACGTAATGCTTTCAGAGAATAAAGAGGAACATTACACTTAATGCTTTCAGAGAATAAAGAGGAACATTACACGTAATGCTTTCCTTTCATTCACTGATTATATAATTATTGCCCGGCACAGTGGTATGTCTGCGGACTTTTATAAGGCTAGAAACCAGGTTTCGATACTTGTGGTGGGCAGTCCATTTTGTATATCTGTGCTTAGTTGCAAAACAAACCATAACTATTTCGAGTAGTGGATATTTTATCGTGTAAATTGGTATATGTATGAGAGCGATATACTTCGTCGTATCTAAAATTGATATATATATATATATATATCAGAGAGCAATATGCTTCGTTGTATCTAAAATTGGCTCCAATGAATTAAGTTTCAATTTCACACTTTATAACTTTTTGTTTGTTTATTTGAGGATTTCACCCAAAGCGTTTCAAGAGCTATTTGCTTATAGTCGTCTCAAAATTTGAGTTAATAGATTATAATGAAGGTAACAGCACCCACCAACAACTGTTTACCTGATAAAAATAAAAGTAGGCCCGGCATAGCCAGGTGATTAAAACACTCGACAAGTAATCTGAACGTCGCGAGTTGGAATCCCCATAACGCCAAACACGCTCGCCCTTTCAGCCGTGGGAGCATTATAATGTTCGGTGAATTCCACTATTCGTTGATTAAAAGAGTAGCCCAAGTGTTAGCAGTGGGTGCCTTCGTTCTAGTCTTACACTGCTAAATTAGGGACGGCTAGCACAGATAGATGCCTCTCTTGTAGCTTTGCGCGAAATTTAAAAACAAACAAAATGCAAGTAAAATTAATTTTTTATTAATTTTCCACTTTAGTTGAGAGACTCAAACGTCGGACCTGGTGTGCTATAAGAGTGAGAATCGAATTCTATTATTCGGCCAGACAAGAGTAGTTAAAGGAGTGACTGTTGACAAACTGGCTTTCTTTTTGTCTATCATTTCAAAATTAGGGATTTGTGAAAAAAACTGTAAACAATATATTATGCTCCAAAACGTTTCGCTCTTGAAACGTACGTTTTTCACGCGTTTCACTTGGGATTCTGCAACTGGACCTGAACACCTTACAAGTACTGACTGAAGTATTAGGTTGTCCAGAAATTTCGTTTTTAAACTGCGAAGTTTGGAAAAATATAAACCAATGTTGTAAAACATGCTTTGATCAAAGTAAGTGCCATTTGCTTCAATACACTTTTGCTAACGTGTATCGATTCTGTTTATGCCCCTGCTGTAGAAATTAAGAGTTTTTATGGTCAATGAACTGCCTGAAAGCTTTTTATGCAGCTGCCTAGTTTTTAAAGTGTTTATTTTAAAGAAGTTGTCAAAATGTGTGTAAAAATGAAAATATATAGGGGAAAGGCCTGGAGAATAAGGTGGATGAGGCAGAACCTCGATTATCAATTCGTTCAATTTTTGAAGTGTCATCCTTGACAGGTCTTATAACGCCGATTTTGTTGATCTTCAGTCAGTTCATGCGGAACCCACTTATCTAACTTTTTTGTCTTTTCAATCGCACTCAAATAGTTGGTAATGCTTGATTTGCTTGTGCCTAGCTTTTCTGCAAGCTCACGTACTGTTGTGCTCGGGTCTGTCTCAACTATTTCCTTTAATGTGTTTTCATCTAAGGATGGCTTCCTTCCACGACCTTCTTGGTTTTCAAGACTTTCATCTCCATATCGTAACCTTTGGAACCAACTATATATATATAACCAACTGAACTGTACGTTCAGTAACATTGCCGAATGCCTGGTTGACGTTCCGTGTAGTTTCGGTAGCTTTTCGTTCAAGTTTGAAGTCGTAGAGGAAAATCAGACGAAAGTCCTTCTTGTACATGCTGCCTTGGGGATTGCGAAATTTACTCTGAGTAAAGTTGAAACAGCAGAGAGCTACGACACCTTGTAAACGACAAAACGTTGGATTAAACCAACCAATCAACGATAAGTTACTCAATATTCAGTTTGTAAATATCATAGTGAGAATTCCGTCATTTATTTCTAGAGAACCTAATACTCAGAACAGCTTTTTAAGATTTTCAAAACAGCTTGGAAAGTCTGAAGAAAGAACATAGCTCTCTACGGAGGCATAAATGTTATAATTTTGATCTTTTAATTTCGGTATCCAAATAGTATGACAGTGAGTTTGTAAAGTTAAAGAAGCGAACAACCGCTCATCATATTCGATAAATGTATAAAATATTCTTTCCTATATTTTCAATTACTTAAGTGTGAGAATTAGCTGTATCATGAGAAGACATTCCCTCTCTCGACCCTGTATTTGTAAGGTAGTTTGTTGTATCACGAGAAGACATTCCCTCTCTCGACCCTGTATTTGTAAGGTAGTTTGTTGTATCACGAGAAGACATTCCCTCTCTCGACCCTGTATTTGTAAGGTAGTTTGTTGTATCACGAGAAGACATTCCCTCTCTTGACCCTGTATTTGCAAGGTAGTTTGTTGTATCACGAGAAGACATTCCCTCTCTCGACCCTGTATTTGTAAGGTAGTTTGTTGTATCACGAGAAGACATTCCCTCTCTCGACCCTGTATTTGTAAGGTAGTTTGTTGTATCACGAGAAGACATTCCCTCTCTCGACCCTGTATTTGTAAGGTAGTTTGTTGTATCACGAGAAGACATTCCCTCTCTCGACCCTGTATTTGTAAGGTAGTTTGTTGTATCACGAAAAGACATTCCCTCTCTCGACCCTGTATTTGCAAGGTAGTTTGTTGTATCACGAGAAGACATTCCCTCTCTCGACCCTGTATTTGTAAGGTAGTTTGTTGTATCACGAGAAGACATTCCCTCTCTCGACCCTGTATTTGTAAGGTAGTTTGTTGTATCACGAGAAGACATTCCCTCTCTCGACCCTGTATTTGTAAGGTAGTTTGTTGTATCAGGAGAAGACATTCCCTCTCTCGACCCTGTATTTGTAAGGTAGTTTGTTGTATCACGAGAAGACATTCCCTCTCTCGACCCTGTATTTGTAAGGTAGTTTGTTGTATCACGAGAAGACATTCCCTCTCTCGACCCTGTATTTGTAAGATAGTTTGTTGTATCACGAGAAGACATTCCCTCTCTCGATCCTGTATTTGTAAGGTAGTTTGTTGTATCACGAGAAGACATTCCCTCTCTCGATCCTGTATTTGTAAGGTAGTTTGTTGTATCACGAGAAGACATTCCCTCTCTCGACCCTGTATTTGTAAGGTAGTTTGTTGTATCACAAGAAGACATTCCCTCTCTCGACCCTGTATTTGTAAGGTAGTTTGTCTTGCAGTAATTCACTTGCATCCTCTTCTTATCGTTTTTTTTTTCTTAACTAACACCCTTTATCTGCGTTCGGTTCAATACTGGGACTAATTTATAGCTACCAGTATATAAAGACGACAAAACAGTGATGTGTAACACAAAACGAAGCTGAACGCTGCAGCAGAGTAAGCTTTGCTGGAATTTAATTGCTGACTCTGTTTATTGTTTGTTTGTTTTTGAATTTTGCGCAAAGCTACACGAGGGCTATCTGCGCCAGCCGTCCCTAATTTAGCAGTGTAAGACTAGAGGGAAGGCAGCAATTCATCACCACCCACCGCCAACTCTTGGGTTACTCTTTTACCAACGAATAGTGGGATCGACCGTTACATTATAACACCCCCACGGCTGAAAAGGCGAGCATGTTTGGTGCAACGAGGATTCGAACCCGCGACCCTAAGATTACGAGTCGTACGCCCCTCTGGCCATGCCCGGGCTCTACTCTGTTTATTCTCAGGACTTTCAGCAGTCTTATCATACATTAAAACTTTGCCTATTTCTGAAAGAAGTATTGTTTATTTATAATTAAATACAAACCAGCACAATGGGCTGTTTGTTTTCTGCCCATCACAGGTCTCGAAACCCAGATTCTAGTCTTGAACGTCCGCTGACATACCGCTGTGCCACTAGGGGGAGGTTAACATCAGGCGGCTAACTTACTGGCGTTTCGCAGCCAAACACATCTTGTTGGTTTTCTTATCGCAAAAATTACACAGTGAGCTATCTGAGCTCTTACATACAGGTGGCAGTGTTAAGTGCTTAAGGTAAGTCAGTGGTGATTGGACGCTAGTAGTTGTCATGGCTAATAGCTTACCATGCACAAATTTCACTGAATACGACGTCAGTTTAGCATGAAACCTTGAATATAAAGAAGTTAGTAATTATTGTTTGGTAATAATAATAATATTTAATTAACAATTACATTTAAGACAAACAATCGTACGAACGAAGTACGAACCATGGCAACAACTGTTTGAACTATTTCTCATTGCACATTAACTGTGTTATTTGGTGAATATGTAAGTGACAAAGCACTGGAAGCATATATGGTTAATATATGTGATTAAAACTATGTTTGTAATCGAATGTATGAAAATTATGAGAACTGATAAAAACCAATTGCTGTTAAACGTGTTATTTTGCTGCTGGTACTGGGTCAATTTCAATTCAGAGCTTCGACAGTTTTTAACACTAAAACTAATCTTTATAACGTATATATAAATAGCATTTCAGGTGTAGTTTTATGTCTCACCGTTCAGCCCACTTACATAGTTTTGGTATCGAGCGATAGGCCTTCAGTAAAATGGTTTTCTTGTACCCCCATCTTTTGACAATAAAATATTAATGACTTGAACTAAATGCATTGTAAGTGCGTAGGAGACCTCGAGAATCAATGAACACTTTCCAGAACAGTCGAAACTCGCAGTAGCTCTATTTAGAGATGTGTTGAATGAGGAATGGCAAAGCATATTAACACCTTTTGAGACAGAGTTAAAATGTTCTAAATATACCACAATTTTTTATTCAAACTTATAGTTCTTAGCGCGTTCTGGAAAAAAAATTTTTTTTTAAAGAAACATAATAATTTTTCTTTTCTTTTGAGCCAGCATTTATACAGGTCGCTTTAGAATTCTATTGAAAGACATGTAGAAAGATAGATCGGGCTATCTGCTATGTAACTCGAGGGGAATCGAACCACTGACTATAGCGTTATAAATACGTACCTACCCTGTAATGAAATAGCTGAGTCCGTTCAAAGTCACGTCCTTTACAAACGTTATTAAATAAACATCATACATCAATGGTAAACATTTCCCAGATAAACGTAATACTTTATTTCAGGTGACAGGAAATGTGTTAACGGCTGCGTACTACAGACTCATTTACGTGTAACGCCTATCGATTAGTCGAAGAAGAGCAACCAATAATCACAAAAACGCCACAAAAACTGCATCTGCCACATTTGAGCAGCACTTTGAAAGCACGATAGTTTGTCACCGTTTCGCAATAACTTTATTGCTGTAGATCAATTTTGGTAATTTTTGGGTTAAAATATTTAATTTGTTTCTGAAAGATAAATGTGAAGCCTAATCCGTCATTCGAGTTATCTCTTGCTACTTAACTATATCGGTTTGGGGAATTATTTCCTCATCAGTGGGCCCGGCATGGCCAAGTGGTTAAGGCACTCGTCTCGTAATCCGAGGGTCGCGAGTTCGAGCCCCGTCGCAACAAAAATTGTTCGCCCTTTCAACCGTGGGGCGTTATAATATGACAGTCAATCCCACTATTCATTGGTAAAAGAGTAGCCCAAGAGTTGGCTGTGGGTGGTGATAACTAGCTGCCTTCCCTCTAGTATTACACTGCAAAATTAGGGACGGCTAGCGCAGATAGCCCTCGTGTAGCTTTGCGCGAAATTCAAAACAAAACAAATCAATAAAATGCTTAAACCTTGTCTCGCACCTAAAACCGTAGAGTAGGAACGTTTTTTTTTTTTTTCGGAAATGTTTCGTGAATCACAAATAAACCACCTCACAATTCGGGCACACTTATAATTGGTCACGCTCAGCCTCCGCGTGGGAAGGAAAGAAAACTTTCTCAAAGACGTTATGTGACTTGAATGACTGGTTTCGGAAAATACGTGAGTTGTGTTTGTTATGCTTCATTCGTTTGAACAAATAAAATGATTTTGGTTAACAGTGAAACCACGTAGTGCTACAACGAACACACGCAATCAGCAACATTGTTTACACAGAGACTGTTGCCAATAAACAAATTACATTTACATAACTTAATTCCAAAATCACCAAAACGAAATTATTTATTCAAATCCATTAACAATTCAGGCCCGGTATGGCCAAGTGTGTTTAGGCGTTCGACTCGTAATCCGAGGGTCGCGGGTTCGAATCCCAGTCGCACCAAACATGCTCGCCCTTTCAGTCATGGGGGCGTTATAATGTGACAGTCAACCCCCACTATTCATTGGTAAAAGAGTAGCCCAAGAGTTGGAGGTGGGTGGTGATGACTAACTGCCTTCACTCTAGTCTTACACTGCTAAATTAGGGACGGCTAGCGCAGATAGAAAGCCCTCGAGTAGCTTTGCGCGAAATTCAAAACAAAAAAACAACTATTTTTTGCTTTATTGATTTTAGAAAAAAAAAGTTGATTTGGGTAATAGAAAAGTCATTTATAAATATGAAGAAGAGATGTATTGAAAGTATTATAATGATTGAGATTCTTCAAGTTATGAATAGAAAACTTTTTAGATCAATAGTATTGACTGCTTGACAGTTATCCAGTATGTTTCTCTCTGACAGAAGGTAAACTTATTTTCACGTGTTGGTTGATCCGACATTCGGTAGGTTTGCGGACTTTTAACGCTAAAATCTAGGGTTTATCGCTTTATGCTAAGAAAATAAACGTATTCCTTGTCAATTATTTTAAAACTATTTACCAGACATTGGTATAGGAAATGACCCCTCCCACCTTTTAATCTGTTTGGTCGAAAATTCATCAAAATTAGGAACATTACTCTTAGAAAACTCAGTAGAGTGCATGACATTTAATACACAAACCAAGAACTTCCAAGCTCTTTATAGATTTTTCCCACTTTGTGTCTTTTTTTTTTTTCTTTAGGGTTTAGAGAACACAATGGTTAGACCATATTTTGATCAATTTACATTGGCTTTGGTAAGAAGATACTTTTCTACACGTCTCAAACATATACATTAAAAATGTGGAATATGTCTATTTTTTGGTTATTTTCGTAAAGGTAAGAAAAAGTTGAATAAACCTAAAATTTTAGAGATTTGGGTCAATTGCCTGGCATTTTTTTCGTTCAATTTACATAGAATTTGGTACAGAGATACTTTTTGGAAGCTCGAAACAAATTTAGAATGTTTTTCTTTTTGTTCCATCTTTCAGCGAGGAAGATACTATTTGGTATTTTCGTCCACAATTCATTTGTATTTCAACAAATATACATGAAATTTGATACAGAGATACTTCCCTGCACGTGCCAGGCAGTGACACAGACAGTTTTCGATTTCTCTTCAGTATACATGTCTCGTTGGAATTTATGGTGAAGACATATTGGCGTCTTTAATTTACGTATTAATTTAGAATCTGTATTTTGTATTTCATGGCTGTCTTCCGCCGTTCGGGAGTCTGGTTATGTTGAGGTATAGAAAATTGTTTGTGTTGGATTTCGCGCAAAGTACACGAGGATGAATTGAATCCGCGCCTTCAAATTACGAGCCGAGTGCCTTAACCACCTGGCCATGCCGGCCCGGGTATAAAAGAATTCAAATAATTCAAAATATTTTCCCAACTTAAATGTAAGGTTTCATTCACCCGATCGGCCCGGCATGGCCAGGTGGTTTAGGTATTCGATTCGTAATCTTAGGGTCGCGGGTTCGAATCCCGGTCGTACCAAACATGCTCGCCCTTTCAGCCGTGGAGGCGTTATAATGTTCGGTCAATCCCACTATTCATTGGTAAAAGAGTAGCCCAAGAGTTGGCGGTGGATAGTGATGACTAGCTGCCTTCTCTCTAGTCTTACATACTAAATTAGGGACGGCTAGTGCAAGTAGTCCTCGTGTAGCTTTGCGCGAAATTCAAAACAAACAAAATCTCATGTTGGACTCCCCTTTCTTCTCTTTAAAAAAAATGCCTGTGGTCAGTTTCTATAGATGTAATGTTAATCACGTTAAATCCACATACGTATCAGGACAATAAAGTAAAGAAGCTAATATCGAAATTATCAATGTACATAATGTACAATAGACTGAATAAAATATATTGTATGATATTTCACATTTGATTTTTTAACACAGACATAATGAATTAATAAACACTTAGTAACCCTAATTCCTTAATTGTATCATCCTGCTTTTTTATCAGTTATAAATTAATATTTCAATTACCACAGTTTAAATTCGTGAGTGATAGTGTTCCAGGTACAGTGAACTCGTGTAGCACTTAAACTTGAAACAAGTGTAAGAACGCGAATGGCTTTCCGAAAGCTTCAACTATCGAAAACTGTCTCGAAAAGTGTGTTTATTTATGTCCAAATCAGTTGTTTTAATGCACTTTATTTTGTTTTGGTTTCTTATGTGGAAATCGTGCTTTGTGTGAATTAATGCCTCATGAAACTTCACACTTTCATGTTAAAGGTTATCATCTCTCTACATTCAATGGATCTGATAAATCTATCGAAATGTGTAGTTTGTAGAATCATTTACTCGATGTGTAATTTCTGACAATGAAGAATACACAGAGATGTTTCTTTGGTAACCATACCAGCTATTACATTATTCCCCCATCATAAATAAATACCCTAGTTACACGGTTGTTCTACTGATACGTTATGTTACTTTTAAGATTTGGGCTCGGGTTTGAGCCTGAGCTCTGTCACACGCCAAAGAAGCAATCCATGAACAGAGTTAAGGGGATAGCTTCCCAGTCCTCACTTTCTATCAACTTCAACTACTTCATATCTAAGGAGAAAATGTTCACCGTACTTTTCTATCAAAGTAAACAGCCATCATAGTGAATACAGAACCCAGTTTTGTTATAACATTTATGGAAGTATATATTACGTGCGTTAAAATGAGGCTTCAGTGGTGACGTTTATGGGTTTATTGATGAGCTCAAAGCTACACAACGGGTTGATTGCGCTTCACCCACCGCGGGTATTAAAACTCGAATTTTAGCGTTATAAGCTCTCATATTTACTACCAAGACAGTAGTGGATCACTTTGAACGTAGACAAGTGTGTTGTTGTTTGTAATTAAACACAATGTACACGATGGAACGCCTGTGCTCTGCCCACCGCAAGTATAAAAACACTGATTCCAGTGTTTAAGTCCGCAGACGTTCCACTGTGCCACGAGGAAGCCAATGAGTGTAATTATTTTTATATGACAATAACATGCGTTAAAAACAGGAAATCGAAACCTGTGACTAATTATATCAGTTTGCTATAACCAAAAACAATCAGAAACAAAAAGAAATAAAAATAATTAACACAAACACTGCACTAATTAAAACGATCCTAGGGTACAAGCTATAATGTGGGATATAAAATGTACCTTAGGTTTTGCAGTGGGATGCACCGTCTATCAGTTTCAACCTCCATCGCCAGTCTCACATAAGGAAATGAAACAAAGGCTTGTTTATAGTAGAGTACAGTAGATTTAATGGGTGGTGATTGGTGGTTATACTAGATAATTTGGATAACTGTATGGGAACCTTCAGGCTAGTATAATTCGTTTTGTGCCTTTCTATCATAATAGCAGCCGGAATGCTAAACTTCAAGAGGTGAGGTATTTAACTTACTTACCCCCAAAGGTAGTACTTTATGTTTATTATTTTTATTTTTCAATTATTTATTGTTATTATTATTTTTTACTTTGGAGTGCAATCACCTTTCCCACAACTGACTGCGGGCAGTGAAGGGCAATATAAATGTGAGACATTGTTGACCGAGCACCCACATTTTGCTCTCCTAATTTCTTTTTCTATACTCTTATTTCTTTGTTTTATTCCTTTGTGAGACTGGCGAACGAAGATTAAAACTGATAGACAGTGTATCCCCACCACAATGTGGGTCTTACTTTATCATTTGACTACCTCCACGACATAGGGTACATTTTATATCCCACATTATAGCTTGAACCCTGGGATCCTTTAAATTGTGTGTTTTTCTTATAGCAAAGCCACAAAGGGCTATCTGCTCAGCCCACCGAGGGGAATCGAACCCCTGATTTTAGCGTTGTAAATCCGGAGACATACCGCTGTACTAGCGGGGGGCACCTTTAAATTAGTGCAGCATTTTTGATTTTATATATTTTTGTTTCGGCTTGTTTTTGGTTATAAAAAACTAATACAATATTTTCTTATAAATCATCCATTATTTGTAGTAAATCGTCTAAACAAAAAACAATGGTTATGATTCCTAGCTTTAAATTACTTATTTCGTATTTCAACTGCTATTGTTTGTTTGTTTTTAATTTCGCGCAAAGCTACTCGAGGGCTATCTGTGCTAGCCGACCCTAATTCATCACCTATATCTCGTACAGTGCTCTTTAACACTCAGATTCATCACTCATATATTCTTTAAAGTCCAAGATACTGCAACAAATGATTGTTGTTGAAGGATATAAAATTGAGACTCTGACTGAATAAAGTTGTAGAAATGAGGAAATTTCAAAAAGATCTTTCAACGTCTTACAGTTGAAGATGGGGTGGATTATGTGAGGAAAAAATATGAATCAATAATCCATTTAGCTGACATCAGAAAGGAAATAATAAACTTATGTGTATGTGCTGATTGATCTATTTATTATATATTGATGTTATAATAGATAAGGTGTGGATGAATATATAATTTATTCCAAGTGTTTATGTGGTAAATGCTAATTATTTCATTATATAGTCAGTACTTCCAAGCGCATCCCCCGCTGGTACAGCGATAAGTCTACAGATTTACAACGCTAAAATCAGGGGTTCGATTCCCGTTGGCGGACTCAGCAGATAACTGTGGCTTTGCTATAAGAAAACACATACACACACACACACACACTTTCAAGCGTCGTACTTGGTAAAAGTTTCTAATCGCAGAAATTGAGGGCTAGGTTTGTTGTGAATTTCGCGCAAAGCTACACGAGGGCTATCTGCGCTAGTCGTCCCTAATTTTGCAGTTAAAAGTAGAGGAAAGGCAGCTAGTCATCACCACCCATCGCCAACTCTTTTACCAACGAATAGTGGGATAGACCGCCACATAAATAACGCCCCCACGGCTGAAAGGGCGAGCATGTTTGGTGTGACGGTGATTCAAACCCGCGACTCTCGGATTACGAGTCGAGGGCCATAACCACCTGACTTTATTATTACCTCATAATCCGGTTACTGAAGAAACTGTAGTGGTAATAAAAGAAATAGTTGAGATATGTTAAAGTTATTTTTGTTTTTCTTAATTCTATGTAATGATAGGAAACAGGCACGAGTCTGACCGTTTTTACGTGACTGAGAACTGATAAACGTAACAAACTAAAACAAACGGGTACAGTAGGTAAAAAATGAAATTCTAGTGGAACTTTATATATATCATTACAATCTTCAACTAAAAAAAATAAATTATATATAGTTAACCCACTTTTTAGTTTTAGCAATGAAGATACATTATCAAAGAGTTTGGTTCCAATAATCAAATTTGATTGGTATTAAAAGGAAAGCTAAGTGCTATAAAACTGAATTTAACTCTTCAGTATTAATATTCTCTCTACGTATATATTATAAAAAAAACCGAACACATGTCATGGAGAACAGTATCATTGAAATTAAAATTAAATAAAACTAAAAAATATGAGAAATATGTTCCCGAAAACTAAGAGAAAGTTTGTGCACAATTAAGAAACGATATGAAAATTTAATTTAAAAGGATTATGGGAAAAATAAAATATCCTTAGAGAAAGGTTAAATTACCATTTATTACTTCGAACGGAGTGCAGAGTGCAAACAAGCTTTCTATGGCAATAGATAGGAATCAGATTATTATTAATTTCTAATTCTATGCTTGCTTTAGATTACTATAAAACCAGGTAAGTTTCTTTTCAATATATGCGTTTCATTTGTAATTATATGTTACAAGTAATATGATATTCAAATGTGACCTAGCCGTCCCTAATTTAGCAGTGTAAGACTAGAGGGAAGGCAGCTAGTCATCACCACCCACCGTAAACTCTTGAGTTACTCTTTTTTCAACGAATAGTAGGATTGACCGTCACATTATAACGCCCCCACGGATGAAAGGGCGAGCATGTTTGGTGTAATGGGGATTGGAACCCGCGGCCCTCGGATTACGAGTCGAGTGCTTTATCCACCGGGAAATCTCTTAGGAAACGAGAGAATTGTAAAACTTCAGTGTTTGGTGGACTTCTAATTAAAAATCTATAAATATGGAATAGACATAATTTTGTCAGTTCTAATTAATATTTTTATAAGGACATTAACCTATTTCTCGCGTAAATTAATAATATTGTACTTATTTTTAAGAAATGAAATAAAATAAGTGAGAAATATTCTCGAGAGTTCTTCAAATGATTCGTGTGATGAATGCAACATGTTAACTGATTATCTGTTTGTTTGTTGAGTTTCACGTGAGGTTACTCGAGCGCCATCTACGCTACTTATCCCTAATTTTAAAGTTATAGGTTAAACAGAAGACAGTTATTACCACCAACGGTCACCTTTTGGGCCACTCGTTTGTCAACGAAAAGTTGAAGTGACGGTCACGTTATTACGTCCGCCAAAGTTGAAAAGACGAGTATGTTCAGTGACGGAATTCGAACCCACCATGAGCAGATTGCACGTAGATTGTGTCATAGTCACTGAACCCTAAATAATTGTGTGTGTGTTTTTTTTTTTCTAATAGCAAAGCCACATTGAGCTATCTGCAAGTGTGTTAAGGCGTTCGACTCGTAATCCGAGGGTCGCGGGTTCGAATCCCGGTCGCACCAAACATGCTCGCCCTTTCAGTACTTATATCACTGTACGAGATATAAATGATGAATCTGAGCGTTAAAGAGCTCTATATGAGATATAGTGATGAATCTGAGTGTTAAAGTGTACTGTACGAGATATAAATGATGAATCTGAGCGTTAAAGTGTACTGTACGATATAAGTGATGAATCTAAGCGTTAAAAAGCATTGTACGAGATATAAGTGATAAATCTGAACGTTAAAAAGCACTGTACGAGATATAAGTGATAAATCTGAACGTTAAAAAGCTCTATATGAGATATAGTGATGAATCTGAGTGTTAAAGTGTACTGTACGAGATATAAATGATGAATCTGAGCGTTAAAGTGTACTGTACGATATAAGTGATGAATCTAAGCGTTAAAAAGCATTGTACGAGATATAAGTGATGAATCTGAACGTTAAAAAGCACTGTACGAGATATAAATGATGAATCTGAGCGTTAAAGTGTACTGTACGATGTAAGTGATGAATCTAAGCGTTAAAAAGCATTGTACGAGATATAAGTGATAAATCTGAGCGTTAAAGAGCGCAGTTCAAACATGGCGTTACTGGCTGTGGTAAATATAGGTGACACCGTTGAATAAATAATGATAACCGAAACTTATCAATGGATCTCTCTACTAGATAAAAACTGTGTATTAAAATGTCGTTATAAAGAAATATAGAACTGTGGAAACAAACGTTATATCTGTGAATTGTGCAATATTATACAAACATTTGTGTACCGTGTTAACATCAGTTTATGTATTGTTCAGATATATAAAAACGTTTTTGCACGATAGTAACATAAATTTATTTATTGTGCAAAACGATAAAATCTCTGTGTATCGTGATTGTAACACCTCTTTCATTGTGAAATCTTACAGAAACTTTTATATACCGTGGTTAAATAAACTTATCCATCATTAGGTTCCATAAAAAAGATTTATATCTACGATGGTTACACTACTTTATCCATTAAAAACAAAATATTCACTGGAAACAAATTTTAAAAGAAACACGTAAATATTATATTAAATTACGCATTTTTAGCTCAGTTATCCATGAAATATTGGATTCATAAGAAAAACGATGTCTATTTTTTCAGGCATCAGCTGTCCAGATTAAAGCTGAAACGTATAGTTTTTGTTTTATTACATAAACTATACTATTCTATTAGCAGTATTATCACGACCTGAAGGAATCTCTATTATTCATGTAGAAAAGTATATAAAATGAAATTACAGGAAAATAACCATTTACCTGAGAAGTTGCAACTGCTCAATTTTTTTATGAACATTTTGATCTATCTTTTTATTCTTGAGATAGTGGGTTTGTTCTTCTTATAGCAAAGCCACATGTGCTATCTGCTGAGTCCACCGAGAAGAATCAAACCCCTGATTTTAGCGTTGTAAATTCGTAGATTTACCGCTGTACCAGCGGGGGCTTCATAAGATGGAACAGACACAAACAAGATTCCAACTATCTGGCACTACTTTCGATGCTCACTAAGACGCCTTATCTGTCAGCATTTACCCTTTATTATATGTGTTAATCATAATTCATTTCGGTTTATATTTATCCACAAATGCCGGATTTAAGGGAAATGGCTACATTTGTTCAAACATTCAAAATACCCTGTCACAATTTTCATTAACAACCTTACGTGTGAGAGTTTTCTTTACGATATATTGTTATTAGCTTCGTAATGAGCATTTGTTAATCTCTACAAACGTCACGTTTCATAATCTCGCATTTCGCGTGTAATCTAGGCTGCAGGAAATACAGAAACTTCTTAGTTGACGACATATTCGGTAATTTTAGCAGAATAGGCCGTTTATTTTAGGTTTCATACGTCTATTTTGACGTGAAGACAGTGTCTACAAAGTACTACTGTTGTCGTACTTGTATTTATAACTTACACTTAAATGTTAATGATTGCGACAACACGTGTATCTCTAGCGGGTGGAGAATATTATGGACAATTGCTGATAGAAGAAAGTAATTATTACAGTTGGAGGTTACAGAATAGCTGATGGCAGAATAATATTATTAAGGGAGCTCAAGGTCAGTGAATAACTGATAAGGGAAAAGGGTTGTTGGATATTATTAAATAACTGACGGTGGGATTCGACTGTTATAATAACTGAGAACAACTATGGAATACTTTAATAACTATTGTAAGCTACTGAATAAGTGACAGTAAGAGTGGATTGTTATGACAGTTTTAGATTAGTGAATAACTGACAGTAAAAAGAGATTGTTATAGTAGTTGTAAGTTAGTGAGTGATGGACAGTAAAAGGAGGTTGTTATGACAGTTGCAGATTAGTGAATAACGGACAATAAAAGGAGATTGTTATGACGATTGTAAGTTAGTGAGTGAGGAACAGTAAAAGGAGGTTGTTATGACAGTTGTAAGTTAGTGAGTGACGGACAGTAACAAGATATTGTTATAGCAGTTGTAAGTTAGTGAATGACGGATAGTAAAAGGAGGTTGTTATGACAGTTGTAAGTTAGTGAATGACGGACAGTAAAATGAGATTGTTATGACAGTTGTAAGTTAGTGAGTGAGGAACAGTAAAAGGAGGTTGTTATGACAGTTGTAAGTTAGTGAATGACGGACAGTAAAATGAGATTGTTATGACAGTTGTAAGTTAGTGAATGAGGAACAGTAAAATGAGATTGTTATGACAGTTGTAAGTTAGTGAGTGAGGAACAGTAAAAGGAGATTGTTATGACAGTTGTAAGTTAGTGAATGACGGACAGTAAAATGAGATTGTTATGACAGTTGTAAGTTAGTGAATGACGGACAGTAAAATGAGATTGTTATGACAGTTGTAAGTTAGTGAATGAGGAACAGTAAAATGAGATTGTTATGACAGTTGTAAGTTAGTGAATGAGGAACAGTAAAATGAGATTGTTATGACAGTTGTAAGTTAGTGAGTGAGGAACAGTAAAAGGAGATTGTTATGACAGTTGTAAGTTAGTGAATGACGGACAGTAAAATGAGATTGTTATGACAGTTGTAAGTTAGTGAATGAGGAACAGTAAAATGAGATTGTTATGACAGTTGTAAGTTAGTGAATGAGGAACAGTAAAATGAGATTGTTATGACAGTTGTAAGTTAGTGAGTGAGGAACAGTAAAATGAGATTGTTATGACAGTTGTAAGTTAGTGAATGACGGACAGTAAAATGAGATTGTTATGACAGTTGTAAGTTAGTGAACGATGAAACAGTAAAATACGAGATTGTTATGACAGCCGTAAGTTAGTGAATGAGGAACAGTAAAACGAGACTTTATGACAGTTGTAAGATGAGTGAGTGAGGAACAGTAAAACGAGATTGTTATGACAGTTGTAAGTTAGCGAATGACGGACAGTAAAATGAGATTGTTATGACAGTTGTAAGTTAGTGAGTGAGGAACAGTAAAAGGAGGTTGTTATGACAGTTGTAAGTTAGTGAATGACGGACAGTAAAATGAGATTGTTATGACAGTTGTAGGTTAGTGAATAACGAACAGTAAAATGAGATTGTTATGACAGTTGTAGGTTAGTGAATAACGAACAGTAAAATGAGATTGTTATGACAGTTGTAAGTTAGTGAATAACGAACAGTAAAAGGAGGTTGTTATGACAGCTGTAAGCCAGTGAACGACGAACAGCAAAACGAGGTTGTTGCGACAGCCGTAAGTTAGTGAATGACGGACAGTAAAATGAGATTGTTATGACAGTTGTAGGTTAGTGAATAACGAACAGTAAAATGAGATTGTTATGACAGTTGTAGGTTAGTGAATAACGAACAGTAAAAGGAGGTTGTTATGACAGTTGTAAGTTAGTGAATGACGAACAGTAAAAGGAGGTTGTTATGACAGTTGTAAGTTAGTGAATGACGAACAGTAAAATGAGGTTGTTATGACAGTTGTAAGTTAGTGAGTGACGGACAGTAAATGGAGGTTGTTATGATAGCCGTAAGAATTAGTAGTGACCTGACAGTAAAAGATGTTGTTATGACAGTTGTAAGTTAGTGAATAACGAACAGTAAAATGAGGTTGTTATGACAGTTGTAAGTTAGTGAGTGACGGACAGTAAAAGGAGGTTGTTATGATAGTTGTAAGTTAGTGAGTGACGGACAGTAAAAGGATGTTGTTATGACAGTTGTAAGTTAGTGAGTGACGGACAGTAAAAGGAGGTTGTTATGATAGTTGTAAGTTAGTGAGTGACGAACAGTAAAAGGAGGTTGTTATGACAGTTGTAAGTTAGTGAGTGACGGACAGTACAATGAGATTGTTATGACAGTTGTAGGTTAGTGAATGATTGAAGGTAGGAGAAAACTGTTATAACAGCTGAGGCTGTAAAATAACTAAATAACTCGCAGCAGGAAAATACGTATATCAGAACATTATTAGAACAGCTGGATGTCAGGGGCGGTAAAGATAGTAGATACAGTCATAACAGAATCAGGATATGGAATAACCAATAATCGAATAGGAAGGTTAATTGTACTCTGGTGTAACTGACGGCTACCAGTATAACTGAGAAACTAGTCACAATAATAGTAAGTTAGAAATATTTAACGGCATGGTAAATGAGGGTCTAATACAAGATCTTAACGATAAACCTTATTAGTACGTTTATTCCACTATTCGTCTGATAAATGTAGGTTAACTCCTCTGATCACGAATGATCAGAATTCAATGAAAACGTAGATAATCTAGCAGCCACTAAACTACTGATTACAGAATTATTGAGAACAGTGTTAACAGTAACCCTGTCTTTGTTTGAAACGGTACATTAGGACATCTCAGAATAAGAAATTGTGTCTAAGGCTTCATAATTATAATAATTATAATAATCTGGAAATAATATTGAATGTTAAATGTCAGTAATTTATATATAAAAAAAGTATTCACTAACGTTATTAAGTTTATTTGTCTGGTTAACGAATATAAATGTGTACAATACACTTAAATGGTCTTTTGTCTTTGAAATATTTTTATTTTTATAGTCAAGTCTCTCATTATTTTTCGTGTTTTTGGCACGTTCAGCTTCAACAGCCAGGTTAGAGACATCTAAGATTCAGACTTGCTTAGTCAACCGTATTCAAAAGCTTCAAACCAAAGAGAAGAATTATCAGTTTCAGCAGCCTACGCCGTCTCTGGTGTTATTTATATCGAGATATTGGAACTGACTGTCACACTTATGACACCACAACAGCTGAAAGTATCAAGGGTTTTCACCTGCATATACATAGGACGAACCTTGACCTCTCGCTTCTCAGTCTAACATGCTAACCTCTTGCCACGTTTGGCGCTGTCTCTCATGTTAACTAAATATAATTACGAAAATTACTGACGTTTCTGGCGTATTTATAGTTCGAAATTTCACAAAATGTGAAAGAAAAAACTCGGTTAGTTGTTTGGAATAATCTTTGCGTATTTCACTGTCAGCTCTCTCTCTCCTTCTTTTTGCTCACAAATCACTAGTAACTGTTTGGAATCAAATCAAATGATCTTTAAATATTTCATTTTTCACTCACAAATTACTGTCTATTGACTAAACATTTAGCAATACAATATTCGAATTCATTTGGATAAGTAGAACGTTATAAACAAAATTAGGAGACTCATTACACGCGTGTCTGATATTGTTCTAAAGAGTTTCACATAGGTTGAATTGTTAGCACTTGCATTGTTTTAAATAATCCATGCTGTTGGTTTTGTGCAAAGATGCTTGATAGGATATGTCACTTTGTCTATCGTGGGAAATCGAACCCCGAACGTTAGCACTGTAACAGGACGATTGACCAAATAGGGAGAGTAAGTCCTAGCGAGCAAAATTAGTGCAATGTTTTACTTGGTATCAGATGATTATTTTAAAATGTTTAAGATATTTCAGCTACGAAATTATTATTAATATAATAAATGAAATATATACATATTTACAGTGCTATTACTGCTTCTCAACTGTTAAAAATTATTATACAGTACGTATTAAAAATATATAATTCATTTCTCTGCCACTAGGTGGAAATTTTAATAAATTATTTACACTTTTCACTGTTAAATGCCAAATACAGTCCGTTCCATCATATGATTTTCGTCAACTTTAAATTTTATACTAATCCCTGTGAAAACACCTTCTCTGTAAAAATAGAGAATATTGCCAGTAAAACAACAATAAGAGGTCCTCCTTCCTTCTGATTTCGTCTCTTATTTATTATTACGAACTACGTCAGGGCATTGGCCAGCATGGCCAGGCGGATAAGGCCCTCCATTTGTAATCTGAAGGTCGCGGATTTGATTCCCCGTCACACAAAACATGTCCGCCCTTTCAGCCGTGGGAACGTTATAATGTAACGGTCAATCCCACGACTCGTTGGTAAAAGAGTAGCCCAAGAGTTGGCAGTGGGTGGTGATGACTAGCTGCCTTCCCTTTTCTTACACTGCAAAATTAGGGACGGCTAGTGCAGATAGCCCTCGTGTAGTTTTGTACGAAATTCGAAACAAACCAAATGTCAGGCCAAATAAAGTATTTTTTTCTCGAGTTTAATAGTTGAACTATTACAGCAGTTTAAAATATTGTGCAAATGGTAAGCAACAGTTAGTAAAATAAATAGTTTGATTCCTCTGTGAAATAATACTTTTATCTGCAGTCAGATGGTATCACAACTTTATCCATGTCACTTAAATTAACGTGAGAGATATATTTCAGAAGCAAGAGTGCATGGGTTATTAACATATCAAAATAAAAACCGTATTTTACCGTATTAAAGCTTGTACAATGTTGGTCTATGACTGTACGCGTTGTTATGTCGTTAGGTAAAAAACAGGCATTGTTTCCTG